>NC_136629.1:14660711-14800673 GCF_933228915.1 Telmatherina bonti
GTGTCTGTGAGAGTTTGTTCCTTTTACTCCTGTTTCCAGTCGCGCTCACTGCATGAACTGGACTGGACTGACTGGAGATACTGGAGAAACGCAGCCTTCCTCCAGTTCAGGTTTTGGTGTGTTTTTTTGTTGTTGTTTTTTTGTTGTTTTTTTTTTTTTAATTTATGAGAAATTTCGTCCAAAAATCCCCCAAATAAATCTAGTCTCTTTCCTTCTTTTTCTTTCTTTCTTTCTTTCTTTCTTTCTTCTTTCTTTCTTTCTTTCTTTCTTTCTTTCTTTCTTTCTTTCTTTCTTTCTTTCTTTCTGTCTGTCTGTCTGTCTGTGGAAATGTTAGGTTATGGGCACCTAGACACACACGTTAATGCCATCCATCCATCCAAAAAGCTCTTCAATAACAGGGACAATCCGTATTTCGTTTTCCTTTTTCCGCAAAGCGTCATTATCACATCTGGGGATGTGCGCGCACCGCCGCTGTGCCGGCCTGGTGGTATTAGATAAAATCGGGCGGGATTACACGGTTATAGAGCAAATTATCAGACCCCCCCTCCCTTGCAAGCCTTCATCTCCCACGCCTCCCTCTCGCCTCCCCCACTGTTTTTCTTGGTGTAATGGGTGAGTTTCAGTCTAAAGAACTTGTCATACAGCAGACACAGAAACGAGGGGACACCCCCCCCCCCCCCCCCCCCCCCCCCCCCCCCCCCCACAACTCAATGCTACAAGACGGACCTTTGTCATGTGAACACAACTGGTGGATCACAATCAGAAGGGGGGGGGGGGGGGGGGTCTTAGATGAAATTACAGACTACCCAGAGTTTTCCGGTGTTTTATAGAGAATCAGGGTCTCACACACACACACACACACACACACACACACACACCTTCCCGAAAGACTGAAACGCAGCTAAACGAACTGCTATGATTACACATACACTTGATACAACTCCAAAACTGCTCCAAGTTCCACACTGAATCTCCTTCTGCACGGTGAAAATCAGGTTTTCTTTCTCCGGGAGTTGCGTGGAGCGGCGCGCGGACTCTTTTCTGATCGGAATAAACTCCTTTAATTAAGGCCTAACACATCTGACACTGCAAATAAAGGAAACCACTGAAACCTGAAGCGCAAAGCTTCAAGCTGATGTGACCGTGGAGTCTCCAAACGCGGACTCTAGCTCCCCCTGATGGCCAAACGCCGCCACTATCACGAGATGTTGAAACGGGGCCCCGTGAACTTCCTCAGAGGCCCTAAAGGTGCAACTGGGCGTCGCGTGGATGAATCACTAAAAATAATTATTTGATTTGTAGTTTGAAATGTAAATTTTAATAACTAGGTGCAAAAAGTATCATAGCTGAAATAACAGAAACAATTACCATCCATTTTCTATTTAAATGGAATTATTAACCACTGAATAGAAATAATGTCCTAATTCATCGTTTTAATGGTTTTTAACTTCTATATAAAAAGCCCCAAAACTCTGAGAGGTTTTAACAGCTTACCTTTTCATCCACCTGCAATTTTACAGAAAATGAGAAAATGCGCCATTTTGTTGAATTATTCTTCAGGCATCTTGAGATGAAAAATTCAGTCTTAAAATTGTTTTTCTTTTAATGTACAGTTCATTTATCTACACGTGACTTATTCATCTATTTAGTCTAAGTGGAACTTGTTAAATTAGACATTTTTTATTGTCATGCTTCTTTTTCTTTTCTTCTTCTTCTTATCATTATTATTATTATGTATTTCAAGGTTATTTTCTTTATTACTGAACCTGTTTTATTCCACCTCTGTGTTGCTCTATATGACTAACAGCCTGGCGATAAGGCCAATTACCACTGAAACTATCTGTTACAGTATCGGAATGTAATATGAAACATTGTCCGCCTGGTTGAGTGTAAGGATTATTAATCCAGCAGAATAATTCTCCACCAGTCATCAGAGTCTGTAAATGAAGTTGGGTCCAGTAAATCTCGGTTGAGCTGCGGAGGGAGGTGTGCGCGCGGGCCGCTCCACGGAGAGCTTAGTGATAAATCATGTCTTTTAATGAATATCAATAGGAGAACAAAAAAAGGACACAGAGGGGAAAAAAAAGAGGAGGGGGGTTAAAACATGCAGGATCCCGTCTATGTAATTAGATTAAGCGGCGCGAGGGGCGGCACAGGCCGGGCGGCTGTGCGCGCGGACTGGGGGAATACCGCGGTAATGACTGCTGTCACGACAGCGACTTTCTAATGGGCTCCGAGGCGTTGCCACGCAGCCGAACCCCTTTCAGACCATTAACACCGGGGCTGAACAAATCTAATCCGACATGACATCCTTCTGTTTCAGTCTGTGTGTTCAGCAGCGGCGGCACGTCACCACTGGCAACGCGGCAAGCCTCACCGGCGTCTCACGCGGCCAACGGCTCTTCCAGCGCTCGCGCGCGCTACGTTTTCTCCAACAAAGCGCGACACGTGACAACGTATTATTATCGCTAAGTGCTCAATTTCTGGCCTAACTTCTGCTAGTTGCATTAAACAGTGGGGGGGAGTGGGGGACACTCTGGTGCTCTCCACTGACACGAAGTGACACGAGGCAGATTTTTCCTCATTTATGACACTTTAACACGTCCACGCCACGAGTTTGGCTTTAAATGAGCCAATTACTGAACAGCGTGGGATTATTATGACGTCGCATTTAAGCGAAGAGCTGACTATGAATTGTGGAAATTTCCCCCTTTTTAAAAAAAAAAATCATAATAAAATAAAATAAATAAAAACGTGTTTTATGGTAGGTGGAGTGAAATGGGACACACTAGAAATATATAAAAAAAATAAATAAATAAACTCAAATTAATATTTAGATAATTACTAAAGGTCCTGTCCAACTAGATAAGATAAGATGGGATAAGATAAGATAAGATAAGATAAGATAAGAAAAAAAGTACAAAAAAATTGTTTGAGCCACAAATAAAGAAATAACCACACAGAATGAGATTTTTTTTATTTTTTTTTATTTATTTATTTATTTATTTTTAATTTAACCTTTATTTAACCGGGTAAAATCAGTTGATAAAAACTTCTCATTTACAATGTTGACCAGGCAAAAAGCCCCATCTACTGACCTAACCAATAAAAAAAATGAAAATAAATTCCGTGGAAAAAAACTAAAAGAAAAAAAATAAATAAATAAAGGTATGTTCTTATGTGGGGTTTGCAGATATAAATTGTGCAAGAATTCAGTTGTGATGGAGCTCGTCTAAATCCGAGGGAGAAGAGGGGGTCTGGGCAGCTGGGCTGTTTGAGGAACTTCTTTGCCATGAACTTGCAACTTATGCATAAAGAGTGGAAAAGCTCTGATGGTCTGCTCAGATGAACAGACCATCATTTTAAGAAGCAGGAGGTCTTGCTTTGTGCAGATCTTTGCAGTGGTGTGCACACACAAGATGCTGCAGGTGCAAAAGTTCCAGAAACACCATAAACTGGAGCTTTACGTGTCTCAGTCATCTTCACAACTGGTGTGCTGAAACTAGGAAAGGTTCTGTGAAATGATCACCCCCAGGTATTTGAATGAGTCCTTTTCCACCTCATGATAAGTGGACGGAGGCTCCTCTGCTTTGAAGTCTTTATTCTTTAGGAGATTTTTCTCTCTGTAGTTATGCACTGCAGGATGAGTTTGAGCAGGTATCCACATGACTGACTGAACAAACTATCAAAAAAGACCCTCTGAATAGGATTTTACAAATGAGCAGGATGCAAGGTCGTATGATCCTTCTTCTGTAAGTACAAACAGGAGATGATGTTTGTCACTCAAGGACATCACTATGGCACAATAAAATGTATCAGTGAAGAGGAATAAGCTGAATATGTCAGATTTCTAAACTTTTTCTGCAGCATAAGAGCAAAGAAGTCATGCAGCAGTAGCTTTGTTTTCATTTTCTGAAAAGGAAAACTATCTTAGGATTGAGTCAGACATCTTGATGTCAAGCAGAATTAATTTGAATGAAATTTTAAATGATTTAAGAGTTTAATAGAAGTAGTTTTATAAGTTATTTTGGGAGTACAGCAACTGCGCTGATACTGTTTGATCTCTATAATGCAAGACAAAGTCAATGTGGTAAAACAAGAAAAGTGCATTTTTTCCATCTTACAGAATGGTTTACAGCTCATCTCTGAGGAGTTTGTAAGTGAAATAGAGTGACATTAGTTTAAATTACTCTATGTGACACTTTGCAGGAGATCCTATGTGATAACTCTGAATTAGAAGATTATTATGGTAATCATCTTTAAATTCATTTGCAGAGTGAGGGAGAAAAGTTTTGTTATTAGCAGCAGCATCTTCTATAACTGAAGCTGAAAGCTTTTGTTTTCAAAGAAAAAGAAAGATGAAACGTTTAAATGGTTTTCAAAGACAATAACAAATCAGAAGTGAAAAGCGGAGTGAGATTGCGCTGGTCTTCCAAACTAATGCAGTTCACCAGACTGACCACAAGGTGGCGCTTAAGAGTCGAAACCATGAAACTGGACTTGTGAGTTTTTACCAGTTCAAGATAAGCAGGTATTCATTTGTTGTTGCTTTTTTGTCTTTTTTGTTTGTTTGTTTTCCAGATCTCTATGTATTCTGTCATTTATTATTTTTCCATTAAAGACAATAAAGTCAAAGTTTAGATTTGACTCTGTTTTATGTAACTATGATATCATGTAAACAATGTCTTAAAGATGTACTCACAAATCCACATTCATATAGGCACATCATTTCAGGTCTTTCTCTTTTTGGTGACTATTAATACCCGTCAAACAGTAAGTACATTTTAGTTTAAAAACTCTTTCAAGTTCACCTGGAGTTATAATTATGTCCTGTCAACACTGTTTTACATAAACCATGACAGGTTTCACAGAAACAAAGTACCAGCTAATCAGGGTCCTGCAAGTCCTAATCACAGTTAGCTGGGATACTTAATTTTCTCTTGTTTTAATACCTTTACAGGCAGATTTTATGTCTCCTATGGGGAAATTAATTCTAAACCTGTGAAGTAAAATTAGTTACAAAAGTGTTGCCAAACTTCATACAATATATGTTCACCCCCTTTTCCAATAAAGCCTTTAATTAGGCTCCAATTCTGCTAAGTACATCACAAGTTTTTGTTTAGTTTAATGAAAAGATTTCAAATGTGTCAGTAAATTTACAGCTGATGTGAAAGAGTCTGCAACACCAATGAACTAGGAGCACCAGCAAACAAGCATAACTATGAACCTCAGGTGAGTTGTCCTTTCAGGACTTTGAAATCACTATAGAAAGTAAAAATGTCTTTATAAGCAAGTTGCAAAGAAAAAGCAGATGACCAAAACTCACAGAAGAGGAAGAGAAGAGAAGAGAAATGGGGAAAACATTAATTAGAAACCCGAAGGAGATGCAGATACTGCTGTGAAGTTGCTTTAAGTATAACTTTCTGGCAATAAAATATGTGTATCTGAGACATTTACAGCAACATTTAAACTCCTGAACCTGTAGCTACCCAGCAGTGTTCCAAGACTGAGAAGAAACACTGTGCCATGTTACAGCTGAGTTTCAATGTATGCACTGCAACACATGCTAGCAACTGGATATCAACACACTGGAATGCACATCATGGCTGAATCATCAAAGAAACATAAGATATAAAAACAAGGGTGGAAAAAAAACAGCTTAGTGACAGAGACAGAAATAAGATGAGTCAGTATTGGACTGACACAATGCAAGATGGGTGCTGAATTTACCATTGTTAGGAAACTGCTCGCTGAGAAACTTTGCCAAAATTCAGCAGCGTTGCTTTCAGGCATTGAAGTCCTATTTTTGTGAAACATACGGAAGGGGATACCTTGATCTCAAAAATGCAAATCAAAACAAACAAAAAGACAACAGAGTATACGGACTTGTGCAAAATCATTGCTCACCACTTCATAGTGAAGCACTGTGCTGGCAGCGTAGTGGCCTGGTTCAAATCAATTCAATTCAAATTAACATGAATTGCTCTTTCTAAATGATCCCGGGGAAGATACTGCTTTATTTTTTAAAGAACTCTCAGCTGAAAAAAAGCTTGAATTAACAACACAACCGATTTGTTTGTTAAACTTAAACATGCCATAAAAAAAATCACCCCAATGTTCCTTGCAGGGGATGGGAATGGGAGGACAGTGGACCAATAACACAGTCATGTCCGTGCAGAGGGTTTGTTTGGCCAAAAACCATTTTGTTTTATTTCGATTTAAGTTTAGAAAATTAGCCACCATCCATGAATGCACATTGTGCAGACAGTCCTGTAACATTTTCATTGTAGACTTACTATGACTGGCAGTTACAGGCAGATAAACTTGAATGTCATCTGCAAAACAGTGGAAATAAACGTTTTGCTTTTTAAAAATAGAGCCCTGGGGAAACATGTATAGGGAGAAAAGGACAGGTGCCGAGATTCATCCCTGGGGAACCCCATAATTGAGGGGACATGCAGCAGAAGAGCACTGACCTAGAATAACAGAAGAGCTCCTGTTAGTCAGGTAAGTCTGGTAAATTGTTCATAGCTGAAGAAATGATCAGTAATGCTGAAAAAGAAGAGAAATGGTTGAAGAAAGAGAAGGTTCACCAAGCATCCAACTGAAGCAGCGCTTGGAAACTGTTGTCTCACCTGCATGAAGCTGTGCAAACTACGCAGAAGTCCATTTCAAATTTTACCTTTAGCCTTGCCTTTTGGATGCATTCAGAAATGAAAACATGCTAAGTATACTGCAATAGATTTTCTAAAAGGATTTTGGTAAAAGACTTTCAAAATAAAGTTAATAAAGTTCTGCTCTGATGAAGGAAAACTTTTTAGCTACCTTGGGATCACAGGTGTATAAAGTAGAAGTAGAAGTAGAAGTAGAAGTAAACAAAGTAGAAGTCTTACCATGTTTTTGGATCTACCAATGGATTTAAAACAGGTCTTTTCACCAACAGGCTCATCTGCCTTGCAGTGGAGCTGAGCTAATTAAATTCAACTGGTTTAGTGACTGGTTGGAAAGAGCTGCCGGACAGGACTTCTTTTTATTTCTACTTTATGCACCTCTGCTAGGGATGTGCAACTTGTGACATTTCCATGCTTCCTGTTCTGTTATGAAGCAGTTCATCGACAGACGTGTAATTTCCAGAGATATGTAATTCTCAGAATGACCACAAGATGGCAGCAGAATCGCCAAAACTGGACAACAGAAGACAGAAAAACGTTGCCTGGTCTGACAAGTCTTCAGCTGCACATTCAGATATTATAATAAAATGTTTAGATATCAGAAATTGTTGGAAACAACATGGAAGGTGTAATGGTTAGGGGGACATTTTCTCAGCACACTTTTGAGTCCTGTTGTGCCAATATGGCATGGTTTAACCACCACACCCTACCAGAGTATTGCTGCTGACCATGTCCTTCTCTTTATGATTACAGTGTAGCATTTTCTGATGGAAGTTTCCAGCAGGATGATGCACCATGTCATAAAGGTCGAATAAACTCCAGCTTTCTTTAACATGACGTCCACTGTCCTCCAACAGCCTCCACAGTCACCAGATCTCAGTCCAACAGAGCAGCTTTGGGATGTGTGTGGTAGAATGGGAGATTCTCATCATGGATGTACAGCCTAAAAATTTGCATGAACACCTTGCTGGATATCCAACACAAAGACTGAATGCAGTTCTGCAGGTTCACCTGCAGGGGGGTCAACCTGGTGCAAGCAAGGTACTGTAAATCTCTCTGCTCTCTAACTTGCATCTAGAACAGAGCAGAAACTTACCAAATAAGCTGAGACTATCGTGTTAAAAAAGAAAAAACAACCATTCTTCTTCCACACAGTCTTTTATTTGTAAATAATAAAAATGAACTCTTGAATATAAAACATACACATCAGTAGAGCCACATCTGTTATACAAACAAGAACTGTTGCAGTGAATACTTCGTCTTCCATTAAGAATCGTGGTTTGGGAGCCATGGGCTGTAAACAATCAGTATTCCTGAAGTAATACTGACAAAGGAAAGGGCAGTCGGCCACACCGCCAAGGATGAACGGAAACATTTGCAAAATATGTCTGCAAAACCAGATTTCTCATTGGCTTTAGAAGTCCAGTCCAAACCATAGTCATAAACAGGGAAAAAGGATGACTTAAGGAGGAAAAACCCAACTTTGTTCCAATTGATTCTGCTTCTTTATCTGCTTTTGGGTCCAAAACAAAGGCCTTCTTATCACCCCCCCCCTCACCTTGTGGCTCAATGCCGCTCAGCAGCTCAAGCACCAGAAGCAAATTCCCCTCAACAAGACCAGGAATGTTTGTGTGTCAGTGATGTTTTGTTTGGTCATAACTTAAGTTCAAGCCGCTCATCCTGATTTGTATGTACAAGGTGTGTGTGTGCGTGTTTGTTGGTAACGGGTGTTAAATCTGATACACTCTTTTTATATTCATATAACTATATCTTTATAATTTCTGTCAAACTCATATTGATACTTCATATACATTTAGCTGTTATACACACATTCTATATCTCTGTCTCTAGCCCCACCTGTCTTCAACTACAGTTTTAGACACCTACATCCTCAGATACGGCAGGGGCTCGAGTATGCTCAGTACTACAGAACAGCACTGTTGTTCATAGGGTTTAAAGAAAAACTGAAACAAAGACTATTTTTTCCTTTTCTGGAGACTTTCTAAAATGGATATTTAGACCCAAAGTGGTAGGCGTGGCCTTGGTGGAGTTGATCCCCCCGCTATTGGTCCGCTCCTGTTAGGGGGCGGGGATGGCTTGGCTTTTCTCTGTATTCATATTCAGTACGAGCAAACTGTACAAGAACATGCAACATACAAGCTGGCCTAAAAGTATGTGGAACTAACACACATAGTCTAGTCTTTTTTTCTCTTTTTGTTTTTTGAGAATTGTTTGTTAATTTGTCTCGTCTTTCCATTTTACAAAAAAGTAGAGAACGAAACAAAAGAACGAAACAAACGGAACGAAAGAAACGTGCATGCAGCTTGGGGCCAGGGCGCCACGTCCCCGAGTCATGCTGCTCCCTCCAACAGGGGGAGTTTGAAGGGGGAGGGGGGGTTGGAAGGAAGAGGGTTGAGTGAAGAGGGAATCCAAGCAAATGTGACCAGACCTTTATCTTCGGCCTTTGGTGCGACACTGCTCGAAAAACCAAACGTACACATATACAGAGGGAGTCTGCACCTTGTGGTACCGTTCTGAACTCTTAAGGGAAACAAAGCAGTAAAAAATATGATCCTACATAAGAAAATAAGAAGCTAATGTCTCATTTGGCCTCACTTTTCTCTGCTCTCTGTTTTTAAACACAAATGTTTTTGCCATTTTGTCTGAATGAAGGACTCTGGCTTTTTTGTGCTTCCTTTGATTTTTTTCCTTAGTGTGCACATGTACGAGCAGGCTCACGTTCCTGCCATGTCCTGCCAAACTGCTGCCCCTCATGCTTCTTCTATGACTTGGTTACTATGACAACACCTGCAGTGACAGCAGCCAACCTTGGCTACATAGTTGCATGAAGCTGCAACAGTTTGCTACTTACTAAACCGACTCTTCCCTGTGGCCTACTGGTCATTTCTACTCTCACTGACCGGAGGGCAACCAGGCGGAGGATTCCACTTTGATCGGGTGCTCTGATACTAGGAATTAAGGAGGAATCAAAGCAATGATGGAGAGAAGTGAAGAATATTGGACAGGAACCTCCATAGCTGCAGCTCGGTGGAGAAAACAAAGAAAGCGACGCTGAAAACAAGAATGTGTACGGAGGAGGAAGAGGGAAGGTGTGAGACGTGATTGTCGGACTCCAGTTAAGCTTTGATTGGCTAGTTCTGTCTCTCCCTCTCTCTTTTCTCTCTCTCGCTCTTGCTAAGTCCCTGTCTCTCTGTCTGGCTTTTCATTGGTTGATCGAGGGCTTCTTGGTGTCGTCCTCGGGGCGTTTCCACCCTCTGCTCAGTTGTGGTCCAGCAGTTGTGGTCCATTATCTGATCATTTCAGGGGTATTTGGGAGTAGGAAGTCGCCATTCGGTCACTAGGACCGAACGCCCGGCGGCGGTCCTGAGCTGTCCAGTGATGTCTGAGATGCTAGCCGCGTAAGCGGAGCTAATGTGGGGTCCACCAACGAGGATGGTGGAAACAGTTTGTACCAGTCAATCACCGTGCTTGACAGGTCCAGCTCCTCCAACAGGATCTGTGCTACACCCATGAAACATTTGTGATCCAGTCGTCCATAGTCGCCCCATACTATCACCTACAAGAGAGGATCGCGCAGTTAGTCAGTGTTGAGCTGGAGAGACACAAAAATAGTAACAAACATCAACTTTTGGTGTTTAAAAAGCTTCTGAATTGAAAAAGGGTTTAAAGTTGATAGATAAATCCACTTTAAAACATTCTAGAGAGGTCTCTGCCCCTACTTTCTATACCTGTGCTTTAAAACTCAGACCCATAATGATCTGCAACTACAAGGTCAATTATAATACTTCTGGAGTCATATCGAAAGGAGATTTGTTAAATACCAGTATATACTGCATGTTACTGGTGAAGAAGAAATGATGATGGCACATTACACAAATGAAAAAAGTTTCTGGCTTGCCTGAAAAAGACTAAACAAAACAAAACCCAAAAAAAAATCTACTTTCAGGATGAATATAAACATTTCTCTGGAATTATGCAGATGTAGCGCTGAACCTAGTTATCCCGGATCAATATATGAACATCGTCTCTGCAGAGGCTGGCTCTAATAAAGTAAAGCCAAAGTTAATAAAAGAGATTTTAGTTGAGGTAATTGACGTGAAGTCTCCATGTAAGTTTAACATTTCTCTTAAATGCACCAGTGCTGGTAAAGTTGTGTAAAGTGTACAAATAGAATACAATCATTTGTAAATCGTTTGCTTTGGAATTTCTTTGTTTCTGCTGTAGCAATCACCATCTACTATCAGCTTTTTAATTTTCACTATGAGCACGCTGAACAGTTTAAAAAAAACTCTCATATCAACTAATTAATTTCATGCTATTATGATAAATATGATGTTAGAGATATTTCCAAACATGTCATATGTATATCAATCTATCCATGTTGTATGCCTACATAAAGTTACCTGGTTAAATAATGAATTAATAAATGTCTAAAGAAAAATAGTGAGATTGATATCGGCTAACCCTGGAACAGGTTAAATAAAGCTGGTTGAGCATCTGATGACTAAAAGGTCAGCATGGTTGAGCATCTGTACAGAAGGTCAGAAAAATGACAGTGTTTACAAAGATAAAGCTGTAAATGCTCAATGAATCTGAGAAATTATTATTTTTACTAAAAGTTTGACTTTATTTGAATAAAAAAGGCTGACTATGAACACTGAACGGCTGATATGATGAACCAATATCTGAAATTCTTATTAAATTATGGCTGATGAATCGTCTTGTCAGGCGGATTAACACACAAGTTAGAAGGTCAGAATCTATGATGGCATGTTACACAGGTTTTTTTCTATCAACATGAGACCATTCAAACGATGCCTTTTCCAGGGACAGCTTTGCTTTGTTCAGCAAAACAATGCCCAACTACAATCTGCATGTATGACAAAATCACAGCTTTAGTGAAAGTCAAGGAACTCAATTCTGAAGTCAGAAGTCATTTAATCTAAAAACACAAACATGATTGTTTTTCTGCCTCTTGAATGTGTTTTTGTCAGGGCAGTTTTATAACTGACCTGTCTCAAGTCACCAGCTCTGGGATATTGTCCACCACAGAGAGGGATGTAAACATACCTGAAGCACCTTGCCCTGTGGACTCTCATCAAAGAGCAGGTGCTGCTGGTAGAGCGGCTCCAGAGTCTTGCGTGCAATCTTGGTTTTCTTTTTGGCTTTGCATGTTCCATTTTCTAGCAGGTACACCTTGACGTAAGGAGCTGGAGGTGGGGTTAAAAGGACAGGTCAGGCAGGGATGTTGGAAAGGTGAAAGAAGAAGAAGATGTGACTGAATCTCATGGCTTTAGGTGGCAACAATCTGAATTGGATTTAATCCCACTGTGTTACCTGGGAGGGATTTGGAGCCTGGTTTGGGAGTAAGGCCTCGGGCCCTGATCACCTCCACCTCCAGCTGACCTTTCTTATCTATCAAAGCAAGCTGAACATCACCTGTACAAGTGTAGAACACATTAATAAACACACTTAAAAACTCAAAAAAACAACCTGTAATTTTCCTTTATTACCAATTTTATTATTTAGCTATGATGCAACCCACCAGACTGATGTTGGATATGAGATATACAGCAGATGTAGAAGTCCATCAACTTACCCATAGCAGGTGTTGCCAGTGTTTGCCGGCCAACCAGCTGACCAGGGCCTAACCCATCCAGGAAGTCACTAAAATGACTGTCGGCCCCCAAGCGCATACCTGAGAAGATCAAACTGACACACACCAACAAGTTATCATCACCCAACGTTTCCCCTGCCTCAGCCCCCCTCCCGTCATGTAATGTAAATGTAATTTATTTCTATCTTGTTTTCTGGTCACAACTGAAGTCACTTCAACATAAACAGTCTGATATTATCTATGTGATTTACACGACAGCGGCTACGTGTTCTCTGTCTCACAGCTGACTTCCACCGTGACGCCCACACCTTGACTACGATCACACTGCAAGCCTTCATGCTCAAATCAGATTTTTTGCAGAAGTCCTATTTTTTGTGTCGTTGTTCATAACATAATTTATAAACAACCTCAGTCACAGTTCTGCGCGGACCGTACATGGTCTGGAAGTTACCTGCCAGCGCAGAAGAGGACAAAACGTCGCATGCAGCTCGCTTTGTTTACAGAGGTAAATAAGGATGCAAACATGTTTGTATATTAATTTGGAAGTTCTTGCACAGTCAAAGCAGAAAGGCAACCAATGTGGGAAAGAAGGACATTAAAAATAAAAAGCGTTCGTGCAACATGGCTGTTTGAAAAAGATCAGATATGAATCCGATTTTGTACCACATGAGAAAACAACCTGGGTTGATTTTAGGGAAATAAAGATCAGACTTGTGATGTTCAGACTGTACTCACAAGATCAGAGATGCGTCAAATATTGTAAAAAAAAAAAGAAAAAAAGAAAAAAAAAGAATGGATCTGAGCCACTTTATCCTGCAGTGTGAACAGAGTCAGACATGTGTGGACAAGTGGAACACACTCCCACCAGCAGACAGGAAGCATCCATGGCAAAAGATGAAAAATACCACTGGCTGTTTGCTTTTACAAACATGCTTTACTTTTTATATCAACTCACAACTTTAACTGAAATAATCAGCTCATTATTTAGTCCGATCTAGACTTCCCCTCTTCTTCTCCTTTATCTTTGTTTTTTAAGGTCTTATTTACATGCCACCTTTTCCTGGTCAGTACCCCTCCCTGGTCTAGACCTGTTTCTCTTTATGTGCACTTACTTCCCCTCAGAGCTGTTCATGCTGCCATCATTGGACTCCCTGCTGGCCTGCCGGTTCATGGGTGATACTCCTCGTGGATAATCCACCGCCTCGCCCGTCTCCACGCTCCTCTGGATGTTGCTGCTGCCGGCCTTACTAACCTTCTTACCTGTGGATGCTTCCGAGGCAAACACAGAGGAAAGGTGTTAAACCAGGGTTTGCTTTTATTTTCCATTGCAATAGTTATCAGGCCTCTCTTCATTCCTGGCAGAAACTCAAATTAAACATTTTTTCCTGGCGTGAAACAAAACAAGCTAAAATTTAACCTAAAAAAAATACAGCAACAACTTAGACAAGCCTGATAACTTGAGTGAGATTTATCTTAATGCAGGCCAGCCCATGCAAAAAATACACCCCATGGTGACCTCACCAACATTGTTGTTCAAGATAAAAATGTTTTTAAACTTAAGCTGGAAAAAAGAGCTTCTTTTGGCTAACTACAGCATAGCATTTGAGCAGAACAAATGTATGTTATTTGAAGTGATGAGGTCACTGCAGGAGATTTGGGAAAACAAAATGAAAAAGTTGCTCAGACAGTCCACTCAGGTCTCGAACTCTAGCCGGGATGTAAAGGTAAAAAACTGGAGGGTTGAAGAAAAAATAGCACATATCCAGCTGGAAAGGATGAGTTCAGCACGTTTTAAAAGCCTGTTGTTTTAATTTTGAACAGAAATTCGATCAGACTTGCTTTTAATTAATATTTTGCAATAATCTAACTTGTCAGAGTAGTTTTAATTGACCAAAAACAGGCTTCCTCCAGAGCTGAACCAGCCTTTAAACAAAAGGGTGAAAGAGCAGGGTGGAGTAAGGAAGCGTGCCGGAGACAGAGTTCAGGAAGGGCTCGCGGGTTTCTGGGAACTTTAGCTTCTCTAACTTCCCCTCAATTTCTGCTTCATGTCATTTTATCTTTGACCGCTTTTTTGACTGAATCTAAACTCAGTAGAATAAGAGGAACAATAAAAGTTACATTTAACTCTTTCTATAAATGGATTCTGAAAACACTGAAGTGCTGTATAAAATGCAAATGCAAACAAAATGCAATCATTTGTAAATCTCATGAAACCACATTTTATCTGTAACAGAACATAAACAACAAATCTGATGTTTATTTCATGGAAAATATTAGTTCATCTTGAATTTGATCAAAATCAAAATCAACTGGAGGAGCATTTGACAGCTAAGTAGGTGAACTGGCAACAGGTCAGTAACATGGCAGGGTATAAAAGGAGCATTTCAGATAGGCAGAGTCGCTTACATGTGAATATGGACAAAAGTTCCATTTTGAGACAAACAGGGTCTAAAATTTTGGAACAGTTTAAGAAAAATGTTTCAAAATGTAAAATTGTGAAGACCTTAAAGACCATCGACAGTCAATAACATGAAAAAGTTAAGAAAATCAGGAGGCATCTCTTGTGTGCATGGGACAAGTCTGGAGGTCAAAACTGCATTCTGGACACAATCTTCCACCTGAAATCACTGTGTGGGCTCAGGGGGACTTCTGGAAAACACTGTCTGGGAAACCTGAAATCCACAAATGAAGGTTGTACATTCTACCATGCAAAGATGTCAACATGATCCAGAGACAGCGCTGTCGTCTCTGCTGGTTTACACTGACCTGAGGGGCTGGTTTGTGGTCAGACAAAAAAAAAAAAAAAAAAAAGGGAGATTCTTCAAGATAATCATGGGGAGAACATCCTCTGAACTACAGAGGAGAGAGAACACCCAGCTTATCAGACTATCTGCATCACATATAGGCAAGAAGCTGTCTGTGAAAATGATCCAGAAACACTGTTGTCTTCTTCTGGATCAAAGCTCATTTAAACGATCAAAGTAGAAAACTGTTCTGTGATTGTGGACGTTAGATTTGATCCAAAGTCAACTTCTGCACCTGGTAAACAATGATATCTGTTGAAATAACATAGCAACTATATCAACATCACCAGTCAGCTTGGACAGTGTATAATTAGCAACTTGTGACATGCCTTCCCATGTAAAGAAGTATCGCTGCAGGGATGATCCCTATCTAAAGCAACTGGCTTTGTCCCGAAGAAGGCCTTTCCCTTGTCCCACTGAAGCTGTGTTAGTCTGTAATAAATGTAGTCCCTTTCTGCCATCATCAGCTGCTGTCATGCCCTGTCTGTAGCATCGATAGCATAAAATATTCCACAACATGATTGAATGAATTAAAATCTGAAATCCTTTAGGGAAGCCATGGACACCATGTCCTGTAGTCTAAAGAAGAGGAGGAGCATCCAGCTTGTTATCAGTGGGCAATTCAAAAGCCTGCATCTCTGACAGCATCAGGTTGCATTAGTGTCTATAGGTAGATTCTACATCTGAAGGCTCCATCAATGTTGAAAAGCACACAGAGGTTTTAGAGCAACATGTTGCTCTACATCTCCGTCTGTCATTGTACCAACGCATCCTCCAAACCAACCTACCTTTTAACATGCTCTTCATTAAAAACCAGACTATACTTTAACTAACCGGCACTGCAGCAAAAGTCACTGCTCTGCCCACATCCAGCTTCACTCAACCTAGTAACAAGTTCACCACACGCACTGCAATGTCAACATCACAGTATTCTACACATTCACTGTACAAATACCTCTCCTCAGTGTCCTCAGGGTGTCGATATGGGGTGTTGCAGTGAAGGAAGGCTTGTTGTAGAAAAAGCATGATGTCTGCAGTCCTTGCTGAGTTGTCATGTTGTATTCTGTGTACTGCCTACTAAGTGATAGTCTAAAGTCTAAAAATTCGAGCATGTGCTCCCATCCAGACAACGTCTCTTCCAGGGAAGACCTTGCAGATTTCAGCAGGACATTGCTGAACCACATGCTGCTTCCATCACAACAGCATGGCTTCACAGGAGAAGAGTCCAGATGTTGGGTTAGGGTTAGGGAATACTGCACAATGGGAAACTGTCTCTGTTTCAGCATCTGACGTGTTCTGTATGTTTTATTGGGAATAAAATATGGGTTTATGAGATTTGAAAATCCTTGCATTGTTTTTATTTACGCATTGTCCCACATTTTAAGGGAACTTTTCTAAATGTTCATCCTCCTGCTGAATATAATAGAATATTCTTTTTATAATAACCATACAGTAAGTCAGCTTGGACATCCTGTCAGTAGTCTTATGTCAACTTTCTTCCTGTCATTTCTGTGCTGTTCCCTCTAGTGTCTGACTTCCTGCCTTTTGCTTTACCTTTCTGTCTGTCCGTCGCCTTACCCGCTGCCTCTGAAATAACACACAACAACAAATCCAAGAAACAATTAATTGCACATTTAAAAAAAAAACAAAAAAAAAAACCTCATGATTCACCATAGCTATTATGTATAAAGCTGCCTAACTCCTTTAAGTAAGTCTAAGACCAGATTGTTTTTCATCCAGTTCACAGTCCAAACAAGCATGTTAACGTTACGTTTCTAAACAATGTTTGTTTTGGGAACTGTGTTTTCCTTTAAAAATTTCACCCTAAGCTCATGTCCTGCTAAAGGTATCCTAGAAAGCATGTCTGAAACTGTTTCATATTCTTGTATTTGTCCAGTAAACTATAGTATCATAATAACAAAAAAAAATTCTGCACCTTGCAAAGATTTTGCAGCACATTTACATTGTTCTTTTTGCAGAAGATGCACTGGCTTCCAAATGATATGCTGCTTCACACCTGTAATGCGAGGTGAGCCTGGCTGTGCAGTGGGATTTTATGACAACCATACTTATTAGTGCTGAAAACATCAGCCAAAAAGTGGAATCTTTTTACAGACCGCAGAGACTTTAAACTGCGGAGAATTTGCAGAAAATCCTTTCTGAAAGAAAAAGGTAGATTTTCCAGTCCATGAAACTATTTTGAAAAGCCATCAGGAAAACGGAGCTCCAGTTTGTTTACGCGCTGCTGGATGGAGAGAGTTTTGGTTTTATAGTTTGACAAATCTTTTGCTGTGACCGTCAACCAAAACTACCCACCCATGCAGACACACTAGTGTCTAAAGGGAAGAGGGAAAGTAACTCCCTTGCCCTCCTATGTACCTGTTGATGGCTTTCAGCTGAACAGCAGTCCTTTCTGTGGTAATGTAAAAATAAAAATACTGCAGGTCATTAGCTGATTTGATGTGATTTAATAATGTTTTATCAATCTATTGATAGCAAGGAGTCTGACAACAGATTTAGGTTCACCTGTTGGAGTCCTTTGAAAGGAAACATCTCCAAGCATACTTACAGCCAAATCCAACACAATCTGTTGTTTTATCAACCTTTCATTCATGCTGATGATCTCAGTAATAGCAGTGGTGAATCTTGTTGCTGACCACATGTAGTTTATCAGCTTAGCTTGTTATAAGGATGTCTTTGTAGCTCAGGGTGATTTTTAACCACTGGAGTCAGTGTTGGACTGCTTTTATCACACTGGTAATCACGTCAGACTGTAATCCCTTTAAAATAAATAAATGGACTCAGGCTGAAAGTTACCTTGTACATCAGATACAAGGAAAGACTGAAACATTTGAGGCCAGACAATAGTTTTCTTATATAATGTAACTATAAGGACGCATGTTCTGTGATCTCATTAAAGCCCCCCTTGCAGAGGGACTTAGTATAAACACAAAGACTAATTATTAATCATAAAAATTACTCATAGAGTCATGTTTCATTAAAGATGACATCTTAACCATCTTGGAAGAAGGAAGGAAAAAAAAGTTACACATAATCAGTGTGTTATTGCTTGTGATGTTATGTTTAGAGTTGGTATGGTGGCTGGGAAGTGCAAAACAAATTAAAATGTCAAAAAACACATTTCAAAATTAAAAAACAAAATTACATTTTGATGACCAATTCACAATATAAAAAACAAATTTCAATTTAAAAAACCAAGTGTAATTTAAAAAAAAAACAAACAATAAAATAAAAAAAACAAATTCTCTATTTAAGAAACAAATATACATTTTTAAAACAAATTCATATTTCAAGAAACATTTTTGCATTTTTAGGAAACAAATATACATTTTAGGAAAAAAAATGAAGAAAACAAATTCCTATTTGAGGAAACAAATTTATATTTCAGGAAACACTTTTGAAAGAGCTGAGACAATCTATAATTAGCAGAACACTTTTACAAATCCCAGAACAAATTAACAAAAGGCAGCTTTACGCAGAAAGGGCAAAAGTGTTTCCTGAAATATATATTTGTTTCTTTTATTTTCTTTTATTTTGAAATGTGTTTTGAAATTTTAATTTGTTTTGCACTTCCCAGCCACCATAAGTTGGGAAGGACAGTAGAAGAAGAATCATTCCCTCCAAATATTTGCCAGGCAGTCATAAAAAGTTTCAGACAGTAGAAAACATCTTGTGTTTCACCACCAACACACCAGAACTGGGTTGAATGGTGCAGGTTCAAAAGAAGGTTTTACATAATAGTCACACTGAAATAAAGTGTTATTGTGGCATTTGCAGTGGTTTTGAGTGTGTACTACTTAAGTTGGTAGCATGACAAGTAAAACAGAATTCACTGAATGTTACACTATTTTCATGAGAAAAATGGAAATGGAAAACTTTGATAGATAATCTCAATCTTCTTGCACAAACATAATTACTTTGCATGAGGTTGCTGTTTTTTATTTAGTTATACCATGGTCAGTGATAATTTTAATGACAACTGTCGAGCATTATTTTGGTATAAACGCACATGTGGTTCGGCAAGTTCAATCACTGTAATATTCCTCTGTTATGTCACCATAGCAACGCGTCAATCAGCTGATTCAGATAAGCTGTTTTTTAACAGGTGAGTGAGAGAAACGTGCCATGGTATGGATTGTGAGGTGAATTTTAATATTTTTGGCTGAAATAAAACATTTGATGAATAATAAGTAAAGTAGTGAGCGCCCCTCCTTTACAGGTCATCAACGTAGCAACGCGATAACCAGCTGGTTCAGATCAGCTGTCTTTTTACAGGTGAATAAGAGAAATGCGCTTTAGCCTGACAGCAGCTGTTTAGCATAAAAAGTACATCACGGCCAACATGAAATAGTTCCTATACTTTAGCATTATTAGCAAGTGTTGTAAAAAAAGAAATATAAATTAATTATAAAATGTTTACTGTGTGGGACCATGGTATAAACAACTCGGACCATGCATTAGACGTTTATAATGCACTTTTCAGAGGAATAACTATATACCTCCGTTGCACGTCATGGTGTTCTTGACTCCGCATCGTGCATTATAACCGTCTAATGGACGGCTCCTCTAGAAGAATCTGTATTTAATCTCAGATAGATACTGTTGTTTTAATTATTTTTAGAGTTCCTGTATTGTTGATGTTTCAAACAGCAGTTATTTTGTTAAAGGACAGCTGGAAGTCCAAGCTAGCTAGATATGTTTTTGCGATGTTGGTAAACTCTCTACTCAGGTTGAAAAGAAATGTTTTATGCTGCATGTTTTAGAAAGAAGCCTCCCAGATACAGGTCCTGGCTTTTCTGAGAGAAACCTCATTCTGTCAGTAATATTCTGTTTGTTGCATTAAAATAACCTAATGTTATGATAAATTAGGTTTAAACAGATGCTCAGGATGAGTTTTGCTCTTTAATACTTTTTGATAATAAAGAAAAAAAAAATCAAAGAGATTGTCAGACAAAAGTTAAAAGCTTCAGTTTGATTTTCCAGCTTTTGCTTCCTCTGGTCTCTCTAAGCGTGTAATGACTCCTTAGTCTGTCCTTCAGGCTGTTCTCTGACCTGTCTGGCTGAGCTGTGAGGTACTCTGACTCCGATTCGATGGCAGGATGGAGGCGAAACGTTTAGTCAGGCTCGAGCGCCGCTTCTTGATCCCCAGGCTCCCTAGTGCCGTGTCTGATTGGCTGCCGTCCGCATGCTCCATGCCATAGATCTCACCGCTCACACTGGC
The DNA here is from genome assembly GCF_933228915.1 of Telmatherina bonti. Taxonomy (NCBI): domain Eukaryota; kingdom Metazoa; phylum Chordata; class Actinopteri; order Atheriniformes; family Telmatherinidae; genus Telmatherina; species Telmatherina bonti. The sequence goes on from NC_136629.1 coordinate 14,681,067, forward strand.
GCCCTTCATCATGTGGCGGCCCGATGAACGCATAGCTCTGCTGATTATCACATTGTACACATTTAATAGGTATTTGTTTGTAGAGAGGCCACGTTGGACTGTAAATATATGTGTATCTGTACCTGAAACGTCCACGGTGTCTCTCTGACTGGATGGAAATGTTGCTACTTATGCGAGATTCACTGCTGGTTCGAGAGATGGCTGACTCGTCGCTGACATCACCGTCTGAAGATTTATGGGAAACATTTTCACTACTTCTCCTCTGGTCCTTGTAGAGCTGCTGGAAACACAGATCATAGAAAAATAAGATAGTGAAATACTTAACACCACCTTCACACACCGGATTAAAGACAAGTGAATGAGGAAGGATAAAATCTAAGAAGAATCATGAACAGGTTTTTCACATTTAGTGTCTATTTTAATGTTGCTGCCAAACAAGCTAATCATAACATAAAACATAAAAGGAGGGGGGGATTTCAGCTCAAAGATTAAAATTATTACTGTTACATGAGCTGAAACAAAAAGTTAAGTGCAGTTTTCAGCTTCAGCTCGAGGATTGTACACAATTTATGTCAATTAGACATTAAAATAAATCAGAAGAATGAGTCAGAAAAGTTCAGAAAATGCTTTAAAATACTTTAAACAATCTTTTAAAGATATTTCTCACCTTTAAGGTGAGCTATGATCTCTCTAATTCAAATCAGAGACAAATTCATTCAGGAAATAAAGTAGAGAAAATGAAGTACAATAGCTTGTTGCATAAGTCTGGAGAACCTTGAAATAATACATGATGAAGCAGCTTTTGATTTCATGCCAAACTTCAGTCCTTAGGTAAGAAGCAATCAGTATGGAACATCTTAGTACCACTGTTCCTCAAAAACGCTCTCACGGTCTTGTGTAAGGTCCTATATTCTTCAGGCTACCTTAGACTTTCACAAACTTTTGCTTCCTTCTGGTTAAGCAGTTCTTTTGTTAATTCGGATGACTGTTTGGGGTTATTGTCATGTTGAAAGGTGAAATGTCTGCTTTCTAGCAGACACCCAAAGGTTTTAGTCCAAAAGTTGATTGTATTTAGGACTGTTCATAATTTCCTCCACCTTGACTAAAGCAACTCCACAGCATGATACTGCTACCTCCATGCTTTACCACAGGTATGGTGTTCTTATAAATGGTAAGTAGCTTTTTTCTTTAGGCGTTGAGGGAAAAAAGTTTAATGTTGGTTTTCATGAGGCAAAAAACCATCAAGAGACTTAGTGTCTGTGATGGACTGGCAACCTGTCCAGGATGTACCGTCTGTCGCCCAATGGTTCCTGGGATAGGCTACAGCTTCCCTGCGGACCCTTAATTGGACAAAGCAGCTAAGAAAATAACTGACTGACTGATTGAGACTTTGTTTTTTTTTTGTTTGTTTGTTCGTTTTCCCAGACTGCCAGGATCAGATGACTTTATTTTGCCAAAAAAGGCTTCCATCTTATAACCCTACCCTATAGTCTTGATATGTGGACAACATGAAAGATGATTGTTGCATGTAGTACACGACTTCTCACACATTCCTGCAGCTCCTTTCCTAGGTTTCTTATCAGCCTCTCTGACCAATTTTTCATCTATTCTTTTCCTCGCTTTTGGAGACACTTCCCATTCGTTGCAAAGTCCAACATTTTCTCAGTTTTTTTGATGAATTCATTGTTTGATGGCAGATCCAATGCTGTGGAAACTGTTTGTACCCTTCTCCTGACCGGTATCTGTATTTGATACATCGTATGGTGTCTGTGAGCCAGAAAACTAAGTAAATGTCAGGAAAAAGGACAAAGACAGCTGACCTTTATTTTGGGTTAATCTGAGTCTGTTTAATTTTCGCCAGGAGATAGCCAAGAAGACTGATAGACAAGAAGACGGGCTGACAAAGCATGAGTGTGAAGCTGTTCAGACTAATGCAACCAACTTTTTGTCTGCTATTTTCTTAACCACTTAGTCCAGTTCAGGGTCACAGGAAGCTGGAGCCTATCCCAGCAATCATGCTTTTTATCATGCACATCTTTCCTCTAACAGATTTGTTTATGTTCCACTTGGATTGTTCAGGTTGCAGTCACATTAAAGATGGGAAACGTTTTGATACAATTTATTGTAGTCTCCATTTTTACATCAAAACAACCTAGAATTTAAAAAAGGGTGTGAATACTTTTTCCATCCACTTAGATGCACTACTAACTCATCACAAGTTAATAGTTGTAGCAGGACACAACACCATCCTGGAACATTCACTGCAGCCTGAAGCAGCTACGAGCTGACAGAGCAAGCTGCTTGTAAGAGCAAGCTATTGCTGACATGAATTTCCTTCCTTTCCATGGTTTCCAGGATTTACCTGATGCCTTAAAACCCAATCACTTCTCATTTTCACATTTTGCTGCCTGTGCTTACATTGTCCGTCTCTGAAGATGTTTTAAAGGACTGACTATTGATTTTAGTCGTTTTCTTTACAGTCACAGTGATACAGTTTCAGTTATTCAGGAGACATCTTTAAGCATTAAAAAGATGTTAAAAGAACATAAACTAAAAGGAAATTGTTAGAGAACTTGCATATAAATGTGGGATAGTCACACTGCTGTCTTTAAACTGACAGGAATGGAAAAATGGGGTATTCAGCATGTTCACTGTGTTAGGTGAATCCCAGAGTGTCTGCCCACTTGGAGCCAATTCATTTTACTGAGTGGTCTTCCCCGTCACTGTCACATGATTTATTACTTTCTCAGACAGTCAGTATAACTGTATAATGCACTTCAGTGGTATTAGTGCCTTGTGGTAGCTGGCTGGAGCCTTTAGTTTTCCCCTCCACTTTCCTGATGAGTGTGTTTTGAAGTGTACTGACAGGAAAACTGAAGACTGAGGATGAAGAAGGTTGGGGCATGCATGTACCTCACGCTTATTCTTGAGGGCTCGGTCCAGGTCCTGCCGGCTGGAAGTGCTGGCCACTGACGTTCGGTTAGAATGAACCCTCTTCGTGATGTCGCGCACACACTTCTCTGCTATCTGGGCTGTTCATGCAAAGAATACAAGAAATCAATTCAGATCCCTTTAAATGGAGCTGAATGGCACAATGAGCTGAGATGGTCTGACATTAGGGCTCGGTCAGACTTGCAAAGTCGAAAGTCATGTAGAGTAACTGGCAACTTTGTAAGGAACACCTGGTCAAGGACTTGTTAAAGCAGTCAGCTAATCACTCAGTAGCAACTCAGTACATGTAGATGTGGTCAAGATGACGTGGTGAAGTTGAAACTGAGCATCATAATGAGGAAGAAAGAATATTTAAGTGACTCTAAACATGGCATGGCTGGAGAGGGGCTACAGCTGCAGAAGGTCCGACCAGGTGCATCTCCGATGAGCTAAGAACAGAAAACTTAGGCTACCATTCACACAGACTCAGCAATACTGGACAACAAAACCCGGAAACTGTTGCTTGATCTCTCTGTCTCTGTTCCAGATGTAACGTTGAGATGGCAGGATCAGAATTTGGTGGAAACACCATGAAAGAATGGCTCAGTTCTGATGGTTCAGGATGATTGCACGATATCTTGGCACAATTTGGGTTCCTTGCTGACCATGTCCATTGTCTTATGACCATTGTACATCTGTAGCTGACTTTCTCGGATACATCTGCTGATGGCTACTTCCAAACGATGGAGTCCAACATGGTACAAATAAGGTAGCCGGTGAGTGTAGAACATGTCTGAGTAAAGTGGTACATTTATATGTGCCATATTTTTTATCTCCTTTTATAAACAAAGTGGATAATATATAGGATTCATGGTATTTGTGCTACAGTGTTTGCAGCACCAGAAGACTACACCTGCATACAGTTGTACATCTGTAGCTGACTTTCTCGGATACATTGCAAGACTTGAGTAAGGTTCAGTAAAAGTGGAGGAATAGATTCTATCAGGGTGATGAGTGAAACCAAATCTTTGGTAATGTGACGTCCTGATCCCCCCTCCTTCTCTTACCTTGTTCTACCGTGCTGCTCTGAGGTGGAAGCTGCGGGAGCTGCCTCACTCTGCGCGCTGACGAGGACGCCACTGAGGAGGAAAGAGACGTGCCACCTTGCAGGTGGTCCCTAACACAGGAGCAATGAAAGCAAAGCAGACAGAGAGCACAGACAAAAGAGAATCAATATGAGGAAGAGAAGTAAATAAAAGCAAGAGTGATGGAAGTCGAGAAGAAGAATTTAACATTCTAAATATTTGTGTCCTGGGTGCTTAATTTTTTTCACACAATATTGCATAAGTTATTTGTTGTTGTCATGGTTTGTGATTGTTACTATACAACTGCCAGAACAAAGTATTCACAATAACACTTCTGCAATATTAAATGTTGAAAAGAATAAGTATTCATCTTTATTTTTTAGGTTTATTACATCTTTCTTTTTTTGGAGTTTATGAGCTGATGTCAGTTAATAGCATCACTTACGTGTTTAACACAATATCTGTATTTTATTCTGTTAAAATGACAGGTGTTGTCAATATACAGATATCATGACAGCCCAAACAATACATTTTAGATAAACCTGTGAGAATTTTACATCTTAACTTAGGATATGATGAGGAATATTAAAGTTGCAAGACTTCAAACAAAATAAATGAATTAATGTAGATACGAAAAAAAGCATCAAGTCAGGGAAATGGGAGAAGAGCGACATCAGCGCTGCTACTATAAAAACTGCAGTGACGTGAGGTGAAGCTCGTTTAGGGGCTGGCGGTAAGAGATCTGTCACCAAACCGAGCAGCAAAACCAAATTTCAGCAGTGAAAACAGACAAGGTGAAAATCTTCAAGCACAAAAAGCAACCACGTCAGCAGGCGTTCACTCATTCTTATCAAGTCTCACAAAAAGACCTCAAGAAACTGTGAAGAAATACAAAATGACTTTTCATTTATCACTTTTTTTTTTTTTAAATGACGGAAAATGGAAAATAATGCCAATCAACACCCTCCTTTTCCATTTCCTTATCAATTGATTGTCTTTTAAACAATGGACCTCCATTTTGCAAAAGAAACATTTAACACTTATAAATGACATCAAGTACTACACACACTTATAGGATGAAAAACAAACACAGAACTGCAAGATCCAACGCTGTGATGAAACACAAACACAGACTGAAAAGTATGAAGGGATGCTTCGTTTCCCTCCACAGGTGATGGAAGAATATCTGTCACTGTGTCAGAGGGTTTGGCGTTGGGGTTAAATCCCCTTACCGAGGGGCAGCTGTGAAGTTTTCTTTCCTCTGAAGCCCTTTGAGGTGGTGGTGGGCTCCACTCTGATGCACAGACACACACACAAATGTGCACAATCACACGTGTCATACAAACCCCACAGCATAGTGTGTAAGCAGCAGCATGCAGGATCAGAAATGGGGTTGAGGAGGAAAAAAAAGGCAGAAAAGAAATGAATAAGCAGCAGGTGCAAATAATGTCAGCTAAAATCTAAACTTGCATATTTGGTAGGTAGAACCGCTGGCTTGTTTTTAATTCTTAGAATCTACAGATGGAAATTTAGCTGATTAGTGAATGATAAAAAAAGTCTGGGATTGGTTTCCTTTTCTTTCGCATTGCACGTATAATAATGTGTATGTAATTTTTCCTCCATTTTTCTCAAGTAATTCAACTCCATTACTATGAACATGCTGTGTTCATATGCACATAAAAATAAAAATTAAATATATCTGCCGCATTCACATGGGCCTTGTGTGTTAAACTTTCTGTCAGGAAAATGTAATTCAGCCAACATTACCACCTTAAAAACATGCACATGAGGAAGCAGGTGATAAAAGAAAGAGAAAAGAAAAGGTTTTCTTCCAAAACTGTAACATGCTCATGTTGGTTAAAGATACCACTGACATTTTAATTAATGGGGTACACTGGTATTGTCACCATGTGATGCAGCTGGTACGGCACCACACTGATGTTTATTACTGGTACAGCCAGCATGTTATAGTGTGAACTAATAAGCAAGTAACATGCAGCACCATGAGTTCAGAGAGGAGGACATACATGTTTTAGTCCAATCGTTACTTGATAAGTTTTTAGCTTCTTAAATTTCTTACTTTATTTAGGCTTTTTTTTTTTTTTTTTGCTTTGTCTGTTACACGGAAGAGCCACATGGAAACTTTGGAAACTTACTGATATAATCTTTGGGAAGATGATTGACTGAATCAACTAATCAATAGATATTAGAAAGTCTATCTACAAAAACAAATGGGAAGTTAAGAGGTCTTTGTAGTGGCAAAGACGTCCAAACAAAACTGGACCTGAATACGAAAGTATTATTTAAAATATTTTGTTATTTGTATGGGTGGGACTTATTTAAAAAATAGCGAGAGAGGTGGGGCTTCACAGCTGCTGCTAACAAAGAAGAAAAAAAAAGTCCCTGATACCAGCAGAAAAAGACACTAGATTTGTTGACGCCCGTTTTGTCTTTAAATAGACTTACTGAGGGGTCAAAATATCACTAAATATAGTGCTAATGCGGCTAAGCTAGTAGCGGAAGTAGAGTGTGCATCAGTGTAATCGGTGTACCAGGAAACTGTACTCTGACAAAAGTTCCACACTTAAATGCATTACTTTTTTTTTGTTTGTTACATTAAAAACTCTGTTATTAATTAATTGTAATTAAAGCATTAAAGTCCCACCCTGGTTAGTTGTGTTTTTGCTTGTTTTAACAGCCATATCTCATTTCACATCTACTTTTAGTTCTGCGAAAAGTCTCATTATGCATTATATTAAAAACGCATATGGACGTCACCCACTGCCTGTCTTCTGCCTCCTTTACTAACATCAGTGCATTTTCACAGAGCTTGCAGGATTATATCTGGATTATAAATGGGGAAGCACCGCCAGAAATCATGGGGCCAGTGTTGCGCAGATAACTCACGTAACCAAAAAAATAACCAAAGAAAAGAACAAAACAGAAGTGGTCACACTGACCACCACTGTTTAGTGCTCTGCTGCCTCTTTTTAAGAATGGACATTGCATGGTCCCTAAAAATTTCGTTAAGCGCCATGTGTTTATGAATTCTCGTTTAAAACACTTGCTGTTTTGGCTTGTTTACCCACCACTTCATTCATTAGACGTAAATCTCATGTTATTTAAATCTAAGAAATGTTATATCATCAAATTCAGCACTACTAATGGTCATAAAAGGCTTGAATGAACCTGAGTACACACTCACAGGCTCAAAACATCCCATAGGCCACCTAAAACCTCTATAAGCCTTCAAGAAGTGGTTATTGAATCTCCAAGCTCTGCCTCTCAATGAGCATGTTTGACATGTGCTGAGCCTACAGTACATGTCTTACCTGCTACTGTCAGACAGCTTCCTGCCATAAGTCTGACATTCAGGTGGTTCCAGGGTCTGAGGCTGCCTGGAGAATGGTGGATGAGCAAAAAGAAACAGTACAAAACAGAATAAAAATATGGAATGAACAGATATGAGGATGGAAGAGAGCACGGTGAAGGATAAATCATTTAGATTTAGAGGAACCTGACACCGTCGGGGGTTGTCATTGGCCTTACAAGTTTATGATCTGGAAAAGGAGCCATGCTGTGATTGATGGTATGATGGTGATAGAAATAAGGGTCGTCACACACTCATGCTTCATCTGTAACTGTGCCTATGTGCAGTAGTATGTGTGCAGAAGTGTGTGTGTGTATTCCGCTTCTTTGTACTGAGGTGAGTGAAAGTCTCTTGAGAGGGAAGTAGCATCCATACTCTCCATTCATGGTCATGAAGACAATAAGAATGATGTTCACACCATACAGACACACACACACACACACACCCCACGCACACACACAAAAGCAGTCACACCCATGATATGAATTATGGTTATCATGAATTTTACATAATTTTTCAGCACAAAACCTTGAAAAGCAACACTTCTTCATGACAGAGGAAAAATGCGAGAACACAGAAGCTGTGGATTCCTAGAATAAAAAAGTGGTCTGCAAGAAGCAAAGCCAGCAAGGGAGGATTTCACACCATAGCCAGTACAAACTACTGTAAAAAGTTACAAGCAGGACAAACCTGGCACTAAAAATCACGAAGGAAGGATAGAAAGTCAACAGAAAAAAAGTACAGCAACAACAATCACAGCCAAAGACTAATGCTGCTAGTCACCAAACTACAAACTGAAAAACACGACCCATGAAGTAAAGTGCGCACAAGCAACCTCTTAGCACTGTGAGCGATAAATTACAACACAAAACGGAACTTGCCTGTGCCTTGGAGACTTTCAGTAGGACAAGCTCCACTTTGGAAATTACATTTGCACTCATTGCATTTGGCTAGTATTATCTCAAAGTTTACACTTTGTTAATAAGTAAACTGAAAAGTAGGTGATTTTATCTTGTATTTAACATCACGACTACTGTCATGTTATTTATTAGTTTGACATTTTAAAGTGTTGACAATTTCCTGTCACTTGACAATACTAACACAATACTAACACAACCTCCACAATTACTAGCCTAGCAAAGTTTGAGCTAACAAAATCAGTTAAGACTACGTTAACAAAATCAACAAATGTTAACTTTTCATACAAAATATTAGCATGGCATCCAAAACAACTAGCGTAGCAAAGTATAAGGTATCAAAAGATGTTCATTCTCACTACTTTAACAAAAACCTCATTTATCTGCAAATTTATGCTGATAGTTGGGCAAGGATTGAGCTAATCTGTTGGGCTATGGTAGCAATACCAATAATCGTAATTTATGGTAACTTTCTTAGCATAGCATCCAAAAATGCTACTCAACAAAGTTTATTGTAATAAATTGTCTATTCTATAATTGTCTAAATTATCTGTAAAATGTCTAAATTATTTGTAAAATTGAACATATAGCTTAGGGAAGTTTAAAATGATGTGATCTTTTAGGTTGTGCTAATAATATTGGCTAAGTTTAACTTAAGCTCAGTTTTCACAAACAGGTCTGGGTCGGTACAGGAGGGTTTCGTGCAGTTTAGTTTGTTAAATTCTGATCACTGTAGCGTTTCCACAACCAGCCAGTGTTGCTAGATATTGTGAGAAAAAAAACTTTAAAAACCTTTTTTTAAAATTAGCTATATATAACTTAGCTAAAAAGGACCAAGGCTAAGACCTAAAAACTGTCCCCTTATGATATGAGAATAATACTAACAATAATACTAACAAATTATAAGCCTTAATAAGCCTTACGAATATGAAGAGTTTTTTTAAGGGGGTAACATGCTGCCTGGTGAAGAGGAGGAAAATAATATTTTGGAGGCACGATACTCTTTTGCTCTTACTCTTAATTTTTATATATTTTTTACATATCTTCTTGTTCAGTAGTGTGCATTGTTACATTACTGCTTTGTCAAGTGAATTTGTGCACATATGTGTGTTGACAGGGGTGCCCCAGTTCAGATGGCCATGGTAACCAAGGCAATGGGGCCATGGACTCTAACTCATGAAAAAAGGACTGTTGCATTCACATTTCCTGTTCCACATCCAGGGGTTGTTGCTTTACTGTGGACCCCTAAGACAGAATCAGGAGGGCTTTGTAAAATGAGCAGAGCAAGCCAAATAAGAAACTACACTTCAGAAAAAGAGTCCAAAGACTGCAACCTCCAGCTCACAATATTTGCAAGTAAAAAGTTAGCTCAAAGTGGCTGACAACAAATAGATTTGGCAACACTAGAGCCAATTACTCAGCACGCAGCGTGTTGGCTGCATAGCAATACATGCGTCAGCTATGTTACAGTATGAGGTAAAGGCAGAGTGACACCTTCCTTTAACTATAACAAAGAGGAGCCTGACACAGAAACAAAGCACTGTTGGATATGTTGCACTTTGTGTTTCTTTCTTCTTGGCACGTGATTTTAAATTTAAAAAAATCCACAGTCTCTTTAAACATGTTGCTGTTACCACTTTGCTCTTAGAGCCAAGTTGAACAGGAAATTCAACCAATCAATGAATTGTTGCGTGTCATACTCTACCCTTTTTGGTTGAAGATGTAAGACTGGGACCACAATGGAAAGGTTCCAAAAAACTGGGACCCTTTAGGTTGGATATTATGGTACCCTTTCCATTTTCTGGCTGAGGAGAGCGATAAAATGCATATCAACCTGTACCGTACCTAGCAGGTATATATATATATATATATATATATATATATATATATATATATATATACATACGCTGCGTGCTGAGTAATTGGCTCTAGTGTTGCCAAATCTATTTGTTGTCAGCCACTTTGAGCTAACTTTTTACTTGCAAATATTGTGAGCTATATACATATACATATACATATATATACATACATATATATACATACATATATATATACATATATATATATATATATATATATATATATATATATATATATATATATATATATATATATATATATGAATTTGTATAATTTATATATAAATTTATAATAATCTGTATAATCTGTATAATTTATATATATATATATATATATATATATCATAGTTTAAGCTGATAAAAGCTGATAATTCCCACTAATTTAACAAGGAATATCTCATTGATTTGTGCATTTATCACTCAGGAACACATTTTTATGTTAAACTGACAAATCAAAACAAACTATAAATACTCCTCAATATACACTAGATTATTTCTTAAAAATAATATTTGCATTCTATTATCTTGTTTTGTTCTTTTATTTAAATATCAAGATAAAATTAATCACCACACTTTTATAAAATTAGGCCAAAAAGAAAATAAATTTAAAAAAAAAAAAAATTCATTTTTGTTTCCAAGATAAAGAAAAAAGAAAAAAGTAAAAAATCTTTTTTCATTGCTTAAGACAAAAGAAATCTTTATGGCCTGCGTTATAACTACATCAAATTTTTAGGCACAAGGCAAGCTCCAAGAGGAAGTGGTTTCAGTGCGAGGGTCCACACAAGGGTACCTGTCGTCTTCAGGGGAAGCATGCTGAATAAGTATCCTGGGACTTGCTGGGCGTCTTCGTGGCAGGGAATGGGACAAAGATTTTCTATATGTACACATACAAAATATGTCACCCACATGACAAAGTCTGAGAACCTGTTATCACACATTTCTTTCCATGGTTACGAGTATTTAATGCTCCTCTTAAGGGAAACAAAATAAGCTGCAGACACAACATGAGCTGATTATCTCCTCACAAAGTTGTTATTGCTGACTTATCGACCTGCAAAGCAAACACAAGTCCAGCATTCACCACCCTTTGTGCTCTTTTGGTTTCCAAAGAATCTTCTAAAGGGATTTTTTTAAGTTTGGCAGTTTCACAAATAACATTTCCTGTATCATAAGATAGGCCAGTTGCATAAAAACACCAACAGTAAAGCTACTTGATGGAGATATCCACTGAAACAAAGGACAAATGAAGCTTATTGTTGACAGTATGGTAAATGTTATAGCCTCACAGCTAGCATGGAACAGGATGAATGACAGAGTGATCCACAAGTCTTTTGATATACATTGAAACGTTAATGCTGAAGCAAGAAATAGTGGAATAAATCCAAACCGGTGATATCAGGACTGCTTCTATGAAGGTAAAAGATAATACACTGGACACACAGAAGTGTAAATAATGGTACAGATATGTAAAAATCTCTGCATCTTAACGTGCAGCTTTAAAGACTGAGGTGATGTGCAGGAGCTGCAGGATGAGTGGGCGGGTGCAAAACAGTGGCGGGGAGGGGAGGTTTACTATTAATTAGCTGGTGTAGAATTATTCAGAAAGGAGGGAAATACAAAGACCAGGAACAGCTGAGGACAGGAAACTACAGGGAGGGGGGGACTGCAGGAAGAGGGGAGCGGGTGGGTTCAGAGGCTGGTACCTTGCAGTCTCTGGTGAGGGGACATGATTGTTTGGAGTCAGACAGTTGGTGCTAGCGCTTCTAACCCTGTCCAGAGAAGGCTGCAGATCACTAGATGCACCACAGCACAACATGCCATCCAATGGAGGAAGAGAAGGAGGAGAAGAAAAGGAGACAGAAGGAGAGGACAGAAACAAACACAAAGAGAAACAATGGACAAACAGAAAAAAGTTTTCTTTAAAGGAAGTTTGGTTAACTTACCCGAAGTCTTAATGCTAATGTGTGACATAAATGGCTGGCATCAAGATGGAGACGTGTGAGGTTGTCATGAGGATGGAGGAAGGTGGAAAATGGATCTCGACTACTGAGTCTAATCTCCAAGGATCATGTTTTGCCACTTCGGATCAGCTGGAAGTGTGTGTTTGTGCCTTACCAAAGTGTCGCATCGTGAGTGAACGTTAGATGGTGGTGTGTGAAGGAGCGCCGTGTCGCCGTGATGACTGTCCATCACATGATAAAGCTCATATCTCCACATGCATGCAGTATGGAGTCAGTCACAAACAGAGCATGCAAACTAGCCCTCGCTACTGGGGGAGATACTCACACGGCATCAGATGGCGTTGCCTTTGAAGACTTTCTGTTCATCTCGTCCCGCTAACACAATGGGACTCATTTCGAGATCACTAATTAACCAGCTGCTTCTGCACAGCGTTGGTAAAGTTCACCCTCTCACGTGTCTAACGGCTTCAGTACGCTTCACAAGAACAGTTGCTTTGTCTCATCATCATGTTAAAAACACGAGGCGTCGAGTCCAATCATTTTGTTAAATAGACATCTTTGTGCAGATGAGAAGTAAAAACTGCTGCCTAGACTTTTCACGTTTCCTAAAAAGTCTGTATAATTTGATTTTTATCTCGTAATGGGAGGTTCGGCTCTGTTCAATTAAAAGTCTCTTTCAGCTCTGATTTATTACTCGTTTAGTATCACTTGGAACTTCTGTTTTACCCTATTTTAGCAAAAAATGAAGGGTTTGTACGTTAGTAGGAAATTTTGACTTTTTTCAGTGTTTTCATAAAAGCATCAGAATTCATCAGAAAAAACAGCTAATAATATTTTCATCAAATCTTTAAATGAAGAGTTGAGCACGGAACAAAAAAAAAGATCAAAAAAAGGCAAAAGTCTGAACATTGACACTCATTTTTTTCTGTATGTATCTGCTTGTGCTGGGTAACAACCGTCCCTATTTGACTAAACTGCACAGTGAGATACGAGGGCTTAAAGCTCTTCTGGCTGAATCAGAAGATTCTGCTTTCTGGGTCACTTTTGGACGACTAACAACTGTGATTCTGTGTTTTTTTACATGCGCTATACTACATCTATAATGCTCTAAGCAGCACAGGTTGAGGATTTCGTTTAGTTCATCGTCTGTCATCACAGACGATTAACAGAAACTTTTTTCTCAGGAATAAAAATGAGAATTTCAGACGTATCTGCTGGAGTTGTGTGTTTCTGCGGCACAGTAACTGGGACGAGAAATATGGAAATTTCTTTCACTGATCATTTAAAGCACACTGAACTCTGACCTGGAGACTCACCCAATTGTTGATATGTGGATACCCCTGATCAAAATGCAAATTTCTGGGTCTCTTACCACTCCTGGTGTTAGCATGCATGCAACAGATGTGTGAAACAGGGTGTGGACAGAAACAAGAAAAGAAGAGTCTGGAGAACAAATACGCAGATCCTCCAGAACTTATCCAGTGATTTCATTCACTATCACTTAACTCATCTGAAACTGAATTAATCTTGCCACATTCAATTTGATTTAAACTTGAAGAATGAACTGTAAGAAATGGGATTAGCATGTCAGGACTGATTTTTCTGTGCATGTCATCCAGCTGCTGCATGTTTCTGCCTAAATCACTGGCTAAGTCTGTAGGTTTCTGCAGAGTGAGCAAAAGCAAAAGAACAAGCACCAAACGCTGCCTCTGAACTCTACGGTCACACTTAAAACACCCTCATATGCATCAGAGTGTTTGTTTCATATACCTCGAATGAAACACTCCGATGCGCTCTGTAGAGGGACTTACCTCCATGGCTATGTGCTGTGCATGTGACTACAGCAGGTGTGATAGTATGGAGCTAGAATAGCTGTTCTAAGTTATATCTCCCCATTTTTAAGCACAACGAGAAGTACAGCTGCAAAGGGATTCAAAAGTGCAAAACCATTTATACTTTTTTGGAAATTTGTACACATTTCTGTAATCTCTAACCAATCAGAGAGAGATATGACCAAGGCCAGTACATCTGTCAAAGCTCCCTAAAGGTAAGTCTGTTTAGATTACTTTTAAGAAAACTTAGTAAAGACTTGATTTTCCATCTACAGAAAGTGAGTTAGTAAGTTCCCATACATCTCTAAGTTACTTACTGACAACCACCTTTAACTAAACCAATGAGGTATTAGTTTTATTTTAACTGCCATCTTGTATTATTTTCCTTGTTTTGTGTATGGTGACGAGGTTATTTTTGTGTGTAGTTTCTTTTGGGAATCTAGATGAAAATTTGCATATTGTTAAATCCGGCACACTCACAACAATATGTTAGATGTTTAACAAACAAATAAGTTAAACTTTAAGGAATTGTGACAGTTGTGCTTGCCTTGGCCAGACAGTTCAACATGAAGTGTAAAATATGGTAAATAGTTCATACTTGTAAAAGTGACTTGTGCTTTCAGATCTGTGGCACTAATCGTTATGTGTAGATTTGATTTGTACCTGTATTTGGTAGTTTCAAAACAAGAAGTACATGTCGGAAAGCTTAAGTATCTATTGTGGCTCCATATAATGCACTACTATAAAGTTGTATGTATGTTAAGTTAAAACCACATAAAGGTATGGTGAATGAATATTTTCAATGACTGGTTTCATTTCCACGAAGCAGCATGCAACACCTTTGGGCTGGTTGTGGGGAAGAAATCCAGTCATGAGCCCGCAGTGCCCTCTGGTGGATCTGAGGCTGCAGTGCAGCTATACATTCAGGGGAATCCCTCCAATCATTTTATTGGAGATGCTGCTGTTTTATCCGAATTGTGTAACTGTGTGACATAACTTTTCGCAAAATATATGCATGTTAAAATGATATAATCTATCTCAGACTTAACATAAAAACGGTTATTATAGATGAATCCATGATACATGGTGGCATTGTGGATGGTGTTTTTTTTTTAAATAAACATAACATAAACCAGCAGATCTTTGTTTATAGATATAGTGTAATGTGTATTCTTTCAACAAAAATAAAAGAAAAAATCTTTAATTTAATCTTGAGCATAATGTGTTGATAATTTTTCCACTTAAATTTCTGTTTGATGTGACACTGCAATTCATTTTAAGGACAATATTTCTCATATTTTCAGAGAGAAAGAATCGGATAAAAGACCAAGTCTATCGGATTTTAGCGAATCTAGAAGCAAAATGTAAACAACGGCCAGTTTACCTGGTGTGCAGGCACTCGGCACTTTTGCCTCGCATTGACTGGTGGATCGTGATGACCTCACTGTGGTTACCATGGGGATGGATGACACATGAGGAAATCAACAACAGTCAAAAAAACCAGAAGAGCAGAAGAAGAAGAGGGTGAATAGGAAAGTGAATCGTAGCTAGTTTAACCACACATTCATTAATTCCACACATTTTCTACCAGCCAAACACTTTTTGTTGCGACTGAAGTCGCTGCACAGGTCGTCACAATCAGCCTACAGCTACAGCACCAAAGACGAGCAAAGCAGACACCAAAAACAGGGAGATGTGTTCAAAGGGCAGGGCAGAAAGAAAAAAACTAGAGGTTTGCTGATATTTACACGTCTCACACACAGGCTTCTGCACCTGAAGCAGTTCTACACCGCAGTCCAAAGCCTCCAGCCACAAAAAGCAAAAAGAATCGCAACTTTGGAGGCAACTTGGGGTTGCTTGGTGATCACACACAGGCCTACCTGTCGTCCAGGTATTCTTCCTCTTGATGGCGGCCTCTGGCAGCGTCATAGAAACGTGTCGGAGATCGAGAACGACGAGTGTGAGGAAGCTCGTCATCCAGACTCCTGAAAGACGGACAGACGGACAGCTTAAAGTCTTGTTGGTGGTCGGGCAGTGCAGCCTCATTTGGCTCGGCCGGTAAAAGCAGAGCTGGCAGCACTAAGTGTTCTGCGTCGCACTGCCATTTCATTAGTAGATGGACTCGCTTTACTGGCTTCCAACAAACTCATTTCCTCTCTCCGCTGCATGTTGCTTTGTCCCTCTTACAACAGACCGCTGTCCTCCCACCAGGCTGCTGCTGGTCTTTAAAGAGTCATCATTAGGGGAGTCCATAAGGAGGGAATTAAGCAACATTTTTGTCTAAAATACAATTTTAAAAAAAAGAAATTCTCTGCGCCCTGACCTCTGGGTGGGAACGTTGGGTGGTCGTGACCGGATGCGTCCCTTCTCCTCGCGGTGCGGGGACACTGAGCGGGAACGGATGTGATGGGAGGGCGTTCGCTGCTGGTCAGGCACCTCAAGGGTAGATGTGGACTCCCGTTGCCTCTCCCTGCCACGCCCTTCTGCTGCAGGACGACACGCACAGGGACACGCATGAACACACAATCTGAGGTGAACTTGAGAAGATGCATTTACATCATGGAGGATATAATCCTGGCATCTAAAAAGTCTAACAGAAGTTAAGGTAGCTCTCTGAAAGAAGGATGAAGCATCCTTTTATTCAGATCAGATTCAGGATTCAGAGCTCTGCGCTTCAAACTTTCTAGTCTGTCTTGAAGAACACGGGAAAACCTTCATCATCCAAAACATATGGGCACTTTAAAAAACTGTCTGCTACCTCACATCTGTTTCATTAGAGCTGGTAAGCCATCTCACAAAAACATTGCAGACTTCTATGGAGCCTGATAAAAATAAACACAAGAAGAAGAAAATCAGCCTGTTGGAAAAACTGTTCAAAAATACACTAATAATAGAACTACAGCTGGCCACTTTTAATTACCATCTCCTGTATTTTTATAAGTGTAAAAAAAAAAACAATGTGTGAAGACCAAATGAAAATAGAAAGCCTGTTCTGCCTCCAAGGGATCCATGTGACTGTCGGGCTTGGTGATGGTCCCAAATCGCTGGCTTTATTTCTGAAAGACAACCATCTCAAAGCTGACGGTTGGCTTCAGGTTTGGAAAGAACCTAAGTTTTTCATTTGCTCCCTGTGTGTTTTTAGACAAAAATAAAGAAATAAATTAAAAGATGAAGATATTTAGTAAAAAGCATTAATGGTTGGGATGCCATTTAAAATTAATATAAAAACACAATGCAATGATTTATTAACAATTCATAATTTAATCCCAGTAGAGCATAAACAACATATCAGATGATGAAACTGAGTCATTTTGCCATTTAATGAAAAATATGGGCTCACTTTTAATTTGATGGTAGCATCACGTCTGTAAAACTATGAAACAGGGGCAACAAAAGTCTGCAAAACTAACTGGAACAAATAAAAAAAACAACTGGAGGTGCATTTGACAACTGGTTAGGCTAACTGGCAACAGGTCAGGTACATGACTTGGAGCATTTTGAAGAGGAAGTGTCTCAAATGTATTAATTAAATGCAGATATCTGAGACAAACTGCCTCTAAAATTGTGAAGATTTAGAGTTTTAGGAGTTATTTTTATATGACAACGGCTCTAATGGGGATTTAGTTGTATTGAATTCCTGTACATTTAACTAGATAAGTTCAATATCTTTAAAGGTGTCATTAGAGGACTTTGTTGTGAATTGGGTTGCACTATATGAATCCTTTGATTTTTCCCAGTAGATCACGCTGTACCATTACTTTCAACCTGTTTGTATGTAGTTTGTGTACATTAGCAGGTCTTGACAAGTGAGGGAGTATTTGAACTCTCACTTAACAATTCGGGGGGTTTAAATATCTCAGGGTCTTGTTCACGAGTGAGAGAAGGATGGAGCGTGAGATCGACAGAAGGATCGGTGTGGCGTTTGCAGTAATACGGACTCTGTGCCGTTCTGTCGTGGTGAAGAAGGTTTACCAGTCGATCTACGTTCCTACCCTCACCTATGGTCATGAGCTGTGGGTCGTGACCGAAAGAACGAGATCTCGTATACAGGCGGCTGAAATGAGTTTCCTCCGCAGGGTGGCCGGGCTCTCCCTCAGAGATAGGGTGAGGAGCTCGGTCATCCGGGAGGGGCTCAGAGTAGAGCCGCTGCTCCTTCGCATCGAGAGGAACCAGTTGAGGTGGCTTGGGCATCTGGTCAGGATGCCTCCTGGACGCCTCCCTGGTGAGGTGTTCCAGGCACGTCCCTCTGGGAGGAGACCCCGGGGAAGACCCAGGACACGCTGGAGGGATTATATCTCTTGGCTGGCCAGGGAACACCTTTGGATCCCCCTGCAGCGTTGGCAAATGTGGCTCGGGAGAGGGAAGTTTGGACTTCCCTGCTTAGGCTGCTGCCCCCGCGACCCGACCCCGGATAAGCGGTAGAGGATGGATGGACGGATGGTGTGACTAATAAAACAATATTTTTTTAACTTTTTGTCTTAGATCATAAAATTTGGTTTTCATTATCTGTGTTTTAGATTTTGGGAGTTGTTCGTTGACAGGAAAGTCATTATATTTAGACTGATGTTGCCTAATTTTATTCAAATAGTCAGAAAAAAAAGGCTGAAAAACAAATAAATTAGAAATCTAGATTTAAAGTCGTTCAAACACTCCGCTAACCACACTAGCCCTGGGCAGGCGCCTGTATTACTCTGTAACACTTTGAGGTTTGGTATCAAATGTAAAGTGCGTTATAAATAAATGCATTTTTATTATTATTATTATTATTATTATTATTATTATTATTATTATTATTATCATTATTAGCCCAAAGAAAAAAGCCAAAGGTGTCACTAAGTGTTACCGGTGTCTCTTGTTTCACTGGGACTTCTTGTATTAATAAAGGTTAACAAAAAAAGTCCGTGAAAAGGGGTACGTGGAAGTTCGTTGTCCCTGTGCCATCTTTTTTTTTTTTTTTTGGCTTTTATTGATCTTTTCTTCTTGGGCATTATAGCAGCAAAATGATGGTCTGACTATGGTGTTGTTTTTTCCTGATCAAAATCAAGAGAAATGACTAGCAAAAAAAGTTTTGTACATTTTATTCTTTTGTTTTTAGTCTACAAAAATCAGCAATATCGAAGAATTGTAAGAAAAGAAAAATTTAAATTGCACCGGCACCCAAAAAATAGGAATCGAATTGGGACAAAAGCACATAGTCACAGCTCTAATTGTTACTATTATTCAATAAAACTATTTTAAAATTATGGGCCACCACAAGAAGCTTTCCAGAATACCAAATAACCACATGAAAAGTTGTCAGGTTACTTCTATATTAACTGATAGGGGTCTGAGCTTAATTTGTTCATCAAATAGCTTTTGTGTTTATTTACTACATAAAAATTGTTTAGCATCTACATGTTTGGTGTTTCTTTGGCACAACTTCACCTATTTGATCAACTTCATCTTATGTAAAAAATTAATAGAAAATAATCTAATCTGATGTGAAAAATGTATCAAAATGGAAATATGGTGATTTGACCACTTCTTTCCACATCTAATCGGTGAAAATGTAAAGAATATGGAAGAGATCTAACCCTGATTATCCCATATCATACCAATTTTACACTGGGATACAGTAAATCTTTTTCAGCCTATAAAATTAAACTTCATAGTCACTTCATAGTTTATTAACCTCTGACAAAAATGACTTCATGGCTTCATATCTGCTTATTTTCAAACCAATATGTTTTCTTTTGTCTCTCTGAGCTAAACAAAGACATAAATGACCTCTAAAAGTGTTAAAATAATTTTTATGCAGAAAAATTCAACAGATGAGTTCTGGGAAATGCTGGATGTAAGACAGAGAAACAGTCCCCACCCACCTTTAGATACTACTGCTGAACCATCATCATATTCACCCTCTGTTACACGTTGAGAACCTAAACAATCACACACAGACACACAATGATGTGTATAAACACCACACATGCACGCAAATACACACGCATGCACAAATCCAGGTATAAACACAGTATTACGAAACGCTGGTGAAAGCAGACATTGACACTGATGTACGTTTTACTGAAAGTAAAGCAAAACATTTTCTCTGCAGCAGTGATAAAATGTTTTATACAAACACACACAGCACATGTACACAGGGGATGTGGAACAGCTTCACACACCTTCACACTCAGACTTACGCTGCAGTTTCTTTCCAGGGGCGTCCGTGTTGGCGTGTCGTCTGGGCAGTAAGGGGGACGGTCGGGGCAGTGGGATGGATGAGACATCATGGGTTTGGAGTGGATACCAGTGAGGCTTGTCATCAAGTAAGGCCGTCTCCAGCTCTATCAGGATCTGTTGGGGTCACAACCAAAGGCAGTTCTGTAAATGTATGGAATCAGTTTTGTTTCAGAATCTCCAAGCAAAACTTTTGAAAACTCAAGCAAAAAACAATTAAAACCAAAACATTCTAAAACTTAAGTAAAATAAATGATCTCAAAATCAAGAATTATCAACCATCATGAAAACTATTAGGCTTTTATTTGGTTAAATTGAGTAGTTTTGTTTGTAGTGTCCTCTTTCTCTCTTCTCGCTATTTTGGTTGCGCTTCACAGTCTTTGGTTTTGATTCTTGATTGTTTGGTTTCATTTCTGACACAAACCTTTCATGGGCGGGCTCTCTCAGGGGCGCATTCCGATTGGCTGGTGAGTTTTCGAGTGACAGACTGTAGCCCATTGAGATGTACAAACACTTTCTTAACAAGTTTAAGGCGTTGAAAATTAAAACTACTTCTGATTCTTTGACAAAGAATTTGAAACTGTGGAATTGTTATTGTTTTATGGTCATTTTCTTTAATCATCAGCATTCATCTGTGCCACTTAACCACAACAATGTAAACATCCTTTCATATAAATGAGGTGACCACAATGATCCAGCCGTAAACGCTCTGCGAACATGGAGGACGTGGAAAAGGAAACAAAAAGAGATTTCTGATTTTGCTACCTCTCCCATGAAGAAGCTGCTCTCCTCTGCTGACCTGGGTTGGTCCCACACGGTCAGCTCCAGCATGTGGTTGCGGAAATCCCTTCGGTGGACGTGGGTGTAGACGAAGGTTTGGTTCCACTTAGGCTCGCAGGTCTTCTTCACTGTTTTCGTCCTTCGTTTGCTTTTGTCACTGTGTTACATGGCGACAGGAGGGATGCTAGTATCTAAGATGGTGATATTGCGGTGGTTGTATAGAGTTGACGCTTTGTTTACAACCACTACAGCTGCATTTATGAGGCCTTGAGTCATTCGAGTCTTTAGTAGACTTTAGCACAATGTGCAAATGGCCTTTCCTGTGAAGGGTTTGCTGGCATACCTGCGGTCAGGGAGGAAGTACATTTTGACATATGGGCTCCTTGGCCGTCCATCTGGCCGAAGAGGAAGCTCCACTGCCTGCAGCACGTTGACAATTAACTGGTGACCCACTTTGTCGTACCACAGCTTCACCTAGAACCAAAAGCCACAAACAAAATTTCATGCTAAGTGATCACATCTGCTTACAAAAAGAACCCACCACAGTCAAAGTGCACACACTCACCGAGAGCTGCCCTGGCATTAACTGTGGAGGATCTCGGAGCATCCCAGGACTGGAGGGAGACAGGACATTTAAGGATGGTCTCTCCATCTTCTGGGACTCAAAAGAACTGGAACCTGCTACAAAGACAAAAAGGAGAACTATTTGAAAACCATGTTGAGTACGCTCTAATCCAGTGGAAACTGAAAAAAAGGGTGAAAAAAGAGCGAAAAAAACCACAACGAAAACCATGTTTATATTTAGTGACTTCTTGTCCAATAAGCAATCTTTGCATATATGAGAAAAACATCCCTCAGCCAATCTGCCAGGACGAAAATCAATCAAGAACTTCTCCTTCAAGTCAATTCTCCATCTGACCAGACAACACCAATCTTAAGCCCACAGGAAGAGAGATCCAGAGTCTGGAGGCCACTGAACAGAGAGCTCTATTTCCTTTAGTTTTTAACTTTGTACGGACGTAACCGGCACCATCAGCAGGCCCTGGTCGCAGGATGTTAGGCACCTGGTAGCGAGCCAGATGTCATGTCAAACAGTGTTTACTGACATGCAATCAAACATTGCTATCAGTATATTTGCAAACGCACATTGACAAACAAAAGCAAATTCCTCAAATGCAGCTGTTGGAATTGATATAAATCAACAGAATGAAGTGGGAAGTAAGTGGAAGATAAACATTCAGACAAACAAACCTAAAGGTGGTGAAAGACACCGGAGAAGGGATACTTACTAGATTCTAATGGAGGGTGGGACGTGTCGGGGATTCTTGGAATATCACTGAAAAAGAAAGAGAGTCACTTAAATGTTGACATCCAATTCAGGAAGCAATGTTACAATAAAAACTAAACCAAACAGGCATGCATACATATTGATATAGATACAGCATTACTGGTATTTTTACTGAGGGGGAAAGCAGCGCTGTGACCCGTGTTACTGGGATGTTCGGATGAAAGTACCATGTGGTTAAACGTCACAAAGCAGCAAAGGGAAGATGTGAGCCAAGCTCATCTTATGATTGCAGTGTTTCCCAGAGTCATTCACACATTTCGGAAGGACAAACCATCAGGTAAAACAATACAAAATGAAAACCAGGGGCTAAAATACATCCACACCACTGTATTTTCTTGCTCACCACCAACCAGGGGAAACAGCAGAACCCACTGCACCAGTTGGATGTGATATAAAGGAAGTTTGACAATCTGTGCAACACTTATCAGTGTAATACATTACAGTTTTTTGCTTTGCTAGCTCATATGGAGGCGGTATATGATATATTTTAGTCATCCACAAGGATACAAATTTACGTTCTTCAATGATTTCCTTAATTTCTTTCTGACAATAATCAGAAAAGAAGGATATCACTGTATTTGGGTCACTTAGCATGATTAGCTAATAGTTGGGTTTTGCTAATTAGCCACTCCAACTCATCCTCTCTTTTTGACAACAATGTAATGTGTTTATTCCAAAGTTTTAGATTTTGTATGATGAATTTAAATGTAATATTACACTGATAAGTGTTCTGCTGACTGTAGATTATGGCTCATTCCAAAAAAATTTAAACATATGAATGAAAATAAATGAGAAAAAGCTTGAGTTATGAGCCTCAATGTTCCAAGTTAACCTTACTGGCATGTTTTTTAGGTCCTACCTCAACTTAAAAAAGATTGGGAAGTAACTTTAAATGTTGATAAAAACAAAATACATTGATTTTCAAATCTTATGAACTTTCATCAACCCATATTTTATCATCAGTAGATCATAAACAACATATCAGATGTTGAGACATTTTACCATTTTTAATTTGATGGCAACAACACATCTGGTGGGAAGTGAGGCGACCAGCTGCTGGTCGTTAGGAGAGGAAGGTTGTCCCATACTGGACTGATGCAGGATTCCAGCTGCTCAACAGTACCGGACCAATTCAGCAGCCGGATTCTTGTCTTATGAGGACATGCTGTTGTGATGGACGCAGTATGTGGTTTAGCATTGTCTTGCTGAAATCTGCAAAGCTTTCTCTGAATAAGATGTTGTCTTGATGGGTTAGCATTGATGGAAGACATGGAAGCAGCTCACACCATAAGCACCATTGCAACCCGATGCAGAGATGCAGGCTTTTGAACTGTCCACTGATAAACAGGTTGACTGCGCCCTCTTCGCCATGTCCACCGTTTCCAGAATGTATCTCAGATTGTTATTAATCAGACTACAGAACAGATTTACACTTTGCCTCCGACCACTCGGATTGAGCTTTTGTACAGATTATGGTGTTTTCTGCACTGGTTTCACATGTGGCTTCTTCTTTACAAGCTTGAGCTTTAACCTGCATTTGTGGATTTCAGGATGAATTGTGTTCTGAGTCTACACAGTGATGTCAAGTAGAAAATCATGTCTATTTTTAATGCAGTGCCGCCTCAGGGCTGCAAGATCACCAGCATCCAGCATGACCTTCGACCATGTCCCATGCACACAGGGATGCCTCCTGATTCTCCATCTTTTGGTGATAAGATACAGCTGTGTCCCATTTCAGGGTCTGCGCAATTTGAAGTGCGAATACATACGTCACAGTGGTGTGCGAAGAAAAATTCGAAGGCTCCTGCAAATCCACCCTACAAGCCCGCACTTCGTTTGACCTGTGGCAAAGGCTGCAAGCGATGGATCCTTTGCAGCCATCTTTTCTCCTGCAATTCTTTTTCGCGCATGATGGCTGGGAATGAGCAGCAGTTAAGTACAGAGGAGTATGTACGTAAATGTGTATATGAAGGGTGTGGGTGTACTTGAAATTCAACTTGACTCAAAGGAATTTTTAGCTAGCTTTACAATTCTGTTTGCTACCATGGTCAGAAAAACTGGGACGCAGACAAACTGGGAAGGCAGCAGCATTGTCTTGTGGTGTACCTAAAGACTAGAGATGAA
Source organism: Telmatherina bonti (assembly GCF_933228915.1). NCBI lineage: Eukaryota > Metazoa > Chordata > Actinopteri > Atheriniformes > Telmatherinidae > Telmatherina > Telmatherina bonti. The sequence continues at coordinate 14,705,490 of NC_136629.1, forward strand.
TTTAACGATACGGGTCGCACGGCTCTCTCTTTTCGTTAACGTTAGCTTGACAGGTTGCGCACTGAGAATAGCTTGTCAGGGTCACCCTTCCAGATATGTTTTCAGTTTAAAGCCACAGGCAAAGAAAAAGAAATCAAATTTAAAATTCTGGATGTTTTCTTTATTCTTTTTTATATTTACATGCGTTTCGTGGACCAATGGGAACACTAAGAATGGCATCTGCAGTTAACAAGCAATGGAGCACTATGGATAATTCTCACTACACTAGATAGGCTCTCTCATTTTACTAAGGTCTGTGCACTTAGGAGTGTGCAGACCATGGAGGCTGTGGAGTGTCCTACGTCATATGCAGACCCTGAATTGGGACACAGCTTGCATTGAAGGTCTGGGATGACCAACTGGCCAGGGTCCAACAGGTTTTAGATGTTTACCTGCTGCAAAACAGTAAACTTAAATCAATGGGTCATTATGTGGCTTGTGCAGAACTTGACAACAAGCAGTGGGAGAAGGCAGAAAAACGTCTAAAACCTGTATGATACTGGCCCAAGACGTCTGCAGTTGAAGCTCAACATTGTATAAGGTGGGATTTTAAAAGAAATCTTTGCAAATTTGATCTAAGAAACATTTTTCTGGAATTGTTCCAAATTTTTTTTTGACTCAGATTGTCTCAAATTTGAGAACCTCTCTCTATCTAGACAGCTGAGAGACTCTCTGAAATGTTCCTTTTATATCCAGTCATGTTACTGACCTGTTAACTGTTACTGGCCAGTTAACCTAAAAAGTTGTCAAATACTCCTCTAATTGTTTTGAATTTTGCTCATTACTATTTCCAGCCTTTTATTTCCCCTGTTCCAACTTTGTAGATGTGTTGCTGCCATAAAATTCAAAATGTGCTAATATTTCCATGAAATGGTAAACTGTGTCAGTTTCAACATCTGATACATTGTTTATGTTTAACTGGAGTAAAATATGGATGTTGATTAAAGTTTTAAATAACTGTATTCAGTTTTTATTTACATTTTAGTCACAAATTTCTTGGAATTGGGGTTGTAAATGCTTTTATTTGAGGATCTCAGGTCTTCACAGCACAGACAGCTGAAAAGCTAGGGAAAGCGTTGCTAAGGATGGATGTTTCCTGGCAACCATTTTGCATCCTATCATGTGAACTTGCAGTTTAAGTAGGTTGAAGGGTGCAGTGCAGTTGTTTCAAGCTAAAGACAAAATTTTCATCATTTGGCATTTATACACAATGCAATTTATAACCAGTTCATCAAAGGATACAAAATGGCACCAGTAAAGCCAGTTTTTGCAAGTGTGACAGGATTAAGGAGTCCTAATAAAAGGGGAGGAAAAAAAACCAAAAACAGTTTACTTACTGATATTTTCTATAAACCCTTCGTGAGTGTTTGGAGAGAAATTAATACATTCAACTTTTTACCACCAGTTAGCATTTGAGATAGAATCTGACTGCTGCAGGAGTGTGTATTTTCTGTTAAATATGTAGCAAAATCACACTCATAATAACAAAATGCATGATAAAAACACTGATATTCAGCTTGGATATTTCGTCCAAAGTTATTGGTGTAAAGGATCTTGAGCAATGCAAATCTGCATGAGAGAAATCCAGCGTTCATACTGACAGAGTTTCAGGACAGAATTAAGCAAAGATAAATTTAACAGGTGTGTTTTCCTTTAAATTTCCAGTCATATGCTGTTAAAGGTGTCACTTCCCAGCTAACTTCACAAAAACCTTTCCACAAGGAATAAAAGTGTACAAAAATAACCAACACCCTGCAGTTATTTAAGTATTTCAGGCAATCTGGCACAATTATGGGAGAAACTAACAAAAAAGGGATTTTTTCTTTTTTTTTTTTTTTTTTTTTAACTCATTTTCATGTTAATCGATTAATTTCACTTCTTTTAACAAACATTTGCTCAACATTGATGAAATTATTTTATCTTTTTTTATTTAAAACTCAAAAATGACTCAATATCCACAAACAATTTCTTCAATTTCAATTCAATTCAACGTCATTTAGGAAAATTATGAGGACGGATGTCTGGAATTTTCCTGGACAATAAAAATTAATTTGCCACCAATTACTAGAAGTGGGACGATATGGAATTTAGCATCGGAAACATTTGCCGATCTTACTGAATGTAAGGCGTATCACCATCTGACACCACAGAAACAAAATCATAATGTTTTATTTCCTTCCCAAGCCCGCCACACAGACACAGGAAGTTATAATCTCCAAGAAGTGGATTGTTTTGATTTTGTAGGGGAGGAAGCAGCTACACATGACTCACTGCTGTATTAACATTTAGCATTAGCACTATGTTAGCAGTTTGGCAACATTTCTTATTAGAAATTCCCTCTAGCAAAACAGTGCAGGGTTTAACTCCAGCAACCTTGCATTTGGTTTGCAGTCACGTGAAAAAGTACGAGCAATTGAAGGAAAAGTGCAACAAACTGCAGTGACAACAAATACTGGCAAATATCTTTTACAAATATGAGGAATTCGTTAAAGAAAGCATGAAAGCCTTTGTAATAACAATGTTTTAAAATGTACTTTTCCGGATGACCAGCCCTGTCTGTTGTGGAAAATGTTCACTCCAATGTCAAGGTTTTTTATGATAGAAAGTCTTTGATTTGAGTGCACTAACATAATTATAGATGGTTTGGGCAATCATTGTTATTTATAATAAAACATGATTACACAAATATGTAATTCAAGTTTTACGGACTAAACTATAAAACATGAAATATATCAAATTACAAGCCATAAAACATATATATGTTAATAAATATGTCATGTATTATAGTTTCACCTATGCTTGGTCACAGAATGATAACAACAATATCTTACAAAAATGTTCATTCATTATCTACACTGCTTAGTCCACTTGAGGGTCGCGGGGAAGCTGGAGCTTATCTCAGCAATCATTGGGCGAGAGGCAGATCTATAAATGTTTAATAAATGTATTTAAATTATAAATTTGAAAGACGTTTTGGTGAAATAACACAGGTATTGGATCGGTATTCGGCATCAGCGGTTACTTAAAGCCCAGGTATCGAAACGCTCCGACCACTTACATAAGAAGAGTAGAAGTATAGGTTATAGGCTAAAAGATCTAAATAAAATAAGTGCAGAGGTTAAAAAATGCATCTCTACCAGTAAAAGTCAACAAATACAAAGAATAATTAAGTAATCTTCACACCACCTCAAACATACCTCAAACGTACCTCAAACGTAAAAACAAATGTTTTTACAAAGATGTTTTCTAAGTAATTTACCCTAAATAGCATCATATGTAGATATTACAAACCCTCTGCAGAAACAATCATTAGAAAACACACCTGTAAAGTGCTAATATGAACTCTTTGGGAAGCAGTGTGTTCAAACTATTTCTGCATGTAATTTGACTATTTTTGTGAAAATGAGGCATTGTTTTCTTTAAAAGAAACAAATTAAGGCATCAATTCATTTTAACATCCAGACATCTTTCACATGCAAATACAGCAGCTGCATCATTTATCTCGTCACGTTCTTAACTTCCAAATCTGCGATGAATAAAATCCATTTTACACTGTTTTAATCCTAACAATGATCAAAGTTCTGTTTATGAATGAGACTATATACGTCTTACATCCAGGCTACATCAGCATCAAACAACATTCGCATAATTTCTGAACTTACATTAACAGTTTAAAGACTCTAATAAAATAAAAATATGACTGGAAATTAGATTTTTATTTTAAAAAGAAAAATAACTCATTTACACTAAACTTCATATTTGTTTATGATCAGCCTGCTAATTTTTTTTATTCCTTCAGCTAAAACTTCAGCTCCTTCCTGTTTTATGAAGCTTACAAGCATTTCATTCAGTCAATACCAGGTCATCTCACAGTGTCCTACAAATAAACACAAGTGCTGTTTTAAAGGGGACAAATAAGACGGAAAAAAAAATAGTCAATCCAAAACTTGGCAGCAGGTGGCGGCTGGATGTTTTTAAGATTTTAACTGCAGCCACAGTGTCAGGGGTAGAATACAGATATGCGTCCTGGTTTTTTTTTTTCTCTTTTTTAAAAGCAGCTGTGAGTCAGAGTTAACTGCTGACTAAATACAACCACACATCCTCCTAGCTGGGGTGAAAAGCATTTCCTCAGTCCTGACAGTACACTGGGTGAGCTTCATTCCTGACTTACCCAATAGGCCTGGACACCACCAGCTCCACTTGTGGCTCGGACTGAGACTCCAGGATGATGTTATAGACTTCCTTCATCGTTGCCCCTGGTAACAGCTTCCCATTCCACTGCAACACCTCGTCTCCTGCGATCAGATGTCCACATGCAGAGCATGTGCAGTTACTGGTTATTGCTTTTTTTTATGCAACCACCTTCTTTATTTCCAGGTATCAGGAGATACAGTTACTTACAAAGATAAAACTATAAAAACACAGAAAAAAATTAGATTTTTTCAGACATTACATTCACAAATTTGCCACTGTATGAACAAAACTGGGATTTTCAAGTTAGAACTGCTGTTATGGTTTGTTGCATACCTGCTCTGAGATGTCCCACCACATCGGCCAGGCTTCCCTTCTTTACTTTGGTGATGAAGGCACCCAGTCTCCCTGATTCTGTTATTCTCCCTCCCACCACCTGAACAGAAAGAGGTGAGCTGTTTAGTAAAAACCTATGAAACAGATTTAGGCAACAACTGCTGATTCTACGGCGGCTAGCTGACCCCGACCTTTAACCCCAGCAAGGATCCGGCTTCTTTCGGCATGGTCGCACTTCTCTTGCTGAGGGTGATTCGTCCAATCAGATGATCTCCCTCTTTGGACGGCTGCCAGGTTACGGGATGCTGCAGAGGATGCTGCAGAGAATCATGAAACATACAAATCCATGATGGAAAAGAAGAGAAATAATGCAAAAACTGTGTGAGGTTTATAAATGACTCTGAAATAACACAAGAATCTAAAAATGTCTCGACACAGGAAGTGAGGGTCGGTTGTACGTCACAGCTGGCTTTCTGCTGATGAGCTAATAAAGATATTCCTAAAGAAGAGTGTATAAGCAGGAAACGTTCCAGATTCATGACTTGTGGCCATAAATTGAATGAAACACTTTCTCACATTTTGACAACAATTAGAAGGATATTTGGGTCTGGCCAGGACATTTAGTCTGACCAATGAGAAAACTCAAGTTTTAGGATTTTTGTTTTTTCCATTTTAACTCTAACTTTACCCTCAAGCTGGTTCTGGGCTGCTGCTAGACCTGATTCTAAGTTCGTTCTAGCTCAGAACTGGTTTGATTCTTCAGAAAGAGAGACACACCATTATGTAACTCTCAATGTCTCCTCACTGCATGCTCTATCCTTCCTTTAGGTGTATTGTGCAGACATACTGTTCATCTTTATAAAATATAGTTTTTGTCCAAAATTCTGTCAAAAATCTTGTTTATTAAGAGTTGGGGAGACTGTATAGCACTAGTTTTATACCATCCTACAGCTGTTGATAAGAGGAAAAAAGAGGAGAAAAAAGGGTTTTAAGTTGGTCTCTGGCTCTGAACCAGCACTAGAACCACTCTGTTAAATTAAAAGATCCAACAAGAAAACCTGAAGTCAATCCTAATTCAGAAACGTAATAAAAATATATGCAACCTTGGCACATTTTTTGGGTATGGTTTGACAATATCTTATTCAAGTGGGTTGTTGACAAAAGATTCCTAAATCACAGATTGCTACATTAAGGTGTCTGGCTGTAAACATCAGGCCAAAAATAGATTATGTTAAATGTTGTGTGCTTCAGATGAAAGGATTTTCTTGCTAAAAAGGTTAAAGAATCCAACTTTAAAGCATAAAACAAAAGTGGAGAATCGACACAATGGAAAAGCTCAATATGTAGATATTGTTTAGTCACATGAATGTTAACACACATCACTTTCTTTAAAACAAAAAAATCAACTTCATCTTGAAAATTAAATACAAAAAGAAAAACAAAAAAAACAGTAACTTACATGCCATACAGTGGGATCATGTGGGTAGCACTCCCAGTCGCCTGCAAGAGAAAAGAGACATTCTCACAAACTGTGAATGCAGCAGCAGTGGCGATCCCCTCTTTCATACCCTCCTACACACACACACAAACACACACAAGCGCACACCGCAGACACTGTATACATAACACATACCGGTCTGAGTTTTCTCATACATGTCGGAGCGCTTCAGAGCGAACTTGTTTAATGTGGAGAGGGTTAAGTTTATTGAATATTTAAGCCTGAGCTAAAATTAGAAATTTATCACCGAAGCAGCAGGACTGGATGTAAAAAGTAGTTTGGAGAGGCAGAACCAAACCAAAGGATGGCTCAGTCTTTTAAAATGCCTAAAATCCCTCCCAGATCCTTTACAGTATTACATGCTGTGGATTTACTTCAGGGCTAATGCAGCCATGCAAGGCTGCATAAAAACTTTGGAAAATAAGGACTTAAAAAAATCTATCAGCTATCGCAGTTACATTTTAAACTATTTAGAAAAAGACGCTCCTGAAGACAGCTAGAAACAACTCATATAAGCTTTAAGTCTAACAGCAGATTTCATTTACATCGTCCTCTCAAATAACCAATTATGATCAAACATCAACTGATTATACTTGCAGGTAATGTTTAAAAACCTTTTACATGGAAGGGAGTTTGGTTTCTGCAGCGTCTGCAAGACCTCAGAGTAGTGTTATGACATGGAGTAATACAGAGCCAAATGTTCCCAGGAGCCAGGAAGATGAGGTTAACGAGTGGTGACAACTTATAGTGACATTATGTAATCTTCCGCTGATAGAAAACACACTTTTTAATATCATATTTTAGGCTTTAACATTATTCAATGCACCGTATGGGAGAGGCCAAGATCTGTGTGTTCTTGTGTTTCTGTATTTACAGGGATGACAGAAGAAATACACACCTGCAAATGTGGGTTTATAGATGATGAAAAAATATACAAGATGGACTAAAATGAAGCCTATCCATCCATTTTGTAACCGCTTGTTCCAGTTAAGGGTCGCGGGAAGTTTGAGTCTATCCCAGCAACCATTGGGCAAAAGGCAGGGTACACCCTGGACAGGTCGCCAGTCCATCACAGGGCCAACACGGAGAGACAAACAACCATTAACACCCACTTTAGATTTAGAGTAACCAGTTAACCTAACATGCATGTCTTTGGGTGGTGGAAGGAAGCCGGAGTACACCGGAGAGAACCCATGATGCTAAGTACATTCCTGTTCAAACCTCCCCCAGCCGAGGCTCGAACCAGCGACCTTCTTGCGGCGAGTTCACGGTGCTAACCACTACGACACTGTATCATTTACAATATTTTACTGTAAATTGCATGTACTTGTTTTTTAGCCTTTAGCAATAAAATCCCACCCACGCCCATTAAATCTTATTTAATATGAACTTAAGGTGCATTCACATCAGGAGAGTCCACTAGACTTGGTTTGATTGGGGACGCGACTCAGTTGTAGAGGGGGAGTGTATCCATGCAGACCAAGTTTGTGCACTTTGGTCAAACAAATTCCCATTCCAACCAAAGGTGGTGCTGCACTAGTACTTAGCAAAAGAGAGAACAAGACCTACGTGAAGAAGAAAACTTTCCTCCACTTGTGAGTTAAACATGGAGACAAAACTATCACTATCACTGCAACAATAGACACAGAATGAACTGACGAGGCAGAGGACGCTTAATGTGAGCTTTGCATTTATTTACCCACAATGCAATACTACGCCAAATGCAGGAACTGACTTTTTTTGTGGTCTACTTTCTGTATTTGTTCCTCTTGAACCAGACCGAGACCTGAGATCTAAATCATCTGAATCAGAACTTGTTTGTGCATTCACATAAACCCAAACAAAGCAGACTTTGTGAAATGAAAATACATATAAATATATGATGAAAGTTTATTATTGCAGGCCTACACACACATATACAGCATTATTAAATACTATATCACAGTTAAAATCAATATGAAAATATTTCTTGACACGTAAGGCTGAAAAATGTGGAAACTCCAGCCACTCTTGCCAATATTATCTTGGTTTCACTTAATGCTCATAGAAATAAAAAATTAGAGGAAACAATAATGCAAGGTGCCAAGTGCTTCCTCCCAATTAGGGTTGTCACAACATCCACAAATGTATCAGTAAATCTTTGAAGCTTAAGTGTAGGTCTGGTTCTCTCCCGCTTTCTCCTCCCATCTCCAGTGGGAGTATGTGTTTGCACTCAGAGTCCCATTCACAGTTTTAAAATGACAGGATACCCATTCACATAAACCAAGATGACCCAAATCAAGCCTTTCTTGCTCCAGACAAGCAAATGCTTAAACATCCAGGATTAAACTTAATCTAACTTAATCCGCTAGATTTGCCTTCTTTACGCCACGTTTAGTTCACAAGAGCAGCTGTAAAAAACTTAGCAGCCTAAAGCTATTTCATTACTTGTTGCTTTTGATTAAACTTTTGCAGGCTCGCAGACAAAGATGGCTAATGTTGTGCAAGGACATTCCAAGATGATGTCCCTGTATTTAAGTCTCACAAGGTGGACACCTTTAAAAGTTGAGATACGATGACATAGATCTTTGTATGTTACTGAGGAAATAGCTGCCCTTTATGTTCGCTGATATCCTGAATTATCTGCTGCTTTCGGGAGCTTTTACACCAGTGTTTTTCAATCTTTTTTGAGCTAAGGCACACTTTTTCTCACTGAAAAATCACAAGGCACACCACAAACTAAAATGTTGTTTTTGTTTTTTTGTTTTTTTTAAAAAGTCCATATTATTAATATAAACTCCGTCTCGTCAAAGCCTCTTGAATAGAAATCAGATAAACACAAGAAGATGGAATTTTATTATCTTTCACTGGGGCCTGTTTGAATGAACACAGAGCTGCTTTTTAGACCAACTAGGTGAAATTGGGAATTTCTCAGGGCACACCTGATAATCTCTCACGGCATACTAGCGTGCCACGGCACAGTGGTTAACAGCACTGTTCTGCACAACCAAACAGATGAAAGCATGGAAAGGTTTTGAAGTTTATAACTTTTTTGTTTGTTTAAGTGTTGTTGCTGCTACCTATTTCACTCTATTGCCACCTAGTTTTTTCACAGGAATCCCGGTTTCTCGTCATCATTATAAGCTGATGAGCATTATAAGCATTATATAAGCATATAAAGCATTATTATAAGCATTATAACCATTTGTCCCAGAATTGTGCCCAATCTAAATATTACTATTTAAAAAAATCCAATGGAAACACCTGCATTTCTAAAAAACCTCTCAAATCTCTCTTAAACGTTTTTACATACTCATGTGGTGGTTTATCAGATCTGCTGATATAAAGGTACAAAGCAAATGTGTATTGTAAAAAAAAAAAAGCACTTTTTTGCATTTACATGGTGGACATGGTGGTCACATGACCAGTTCACGTATGGGTGAAGGAGGAGACGGATATCTTTAGCTAGAATTAAATAGAAAATATAAACGTCCTTCTTGATAGCAAATGACAGCTAAATGTGGAGTTTTACAGGGAATTAAAAAGGGAAACGAGGGAGAAAGCATATATAGCAGATATAGCTGCTCTGAACCACCAAATGTTTTATATCCTTATTCTCCTTCTCGTTGTCCTGCTGTCTTGCAGGACAAGATTTTACAAGAGTTACAGCTTAAGCGCAAAAAACCATTCAAAGGACACACCTACTGTACAAATTGCAATTGTAAATTGTCAAAATTTTTTATTTATCTTTTATTTTGAGAAAAACTGGACAAGAAACACAGTTGTCTTTATGGTGTCCTTGGGAAAAAAAAAAAAAAAAAGAAAGTCAAGTTAAAATGAGCCCAACTCATTTTGTCAGATCTGAGCTCAGTAACCACAATCTTGGTGAGTAAAACAAGAATGAAGCAACAGCTTTTAGCTCTTCATGAGCTTTAACTCACATATAAAACACCAGAAGCGAACAGAGAGGGATCACACTGGAGTAAAGTGATCCCAACAAACGCTTTACAAGCCACTTTTCTTCCACATCTAGATTAAATGTTTTACGACTTCACAAGGAACCAGAAGGAACCTTAGTTAGTTTTACAATTTAAATGATGGAAACAGAAAAAAAAACAAAAAAACAACAGAAGTAAAAGACATTTTCTAATGATCAAGGACATTTTACCATGCATGCTGTGGTCTACGAAGAGATAGGATGACCACCACTTGAACCTCTAAGGTGGATGTGATGTCGCGGGAATATAAGCAAAATAGTTCACACAGTGTCATAATGAAGCTGGGATAGTACTTTTACTTCCCAATATGCACCTTGCACATGGATGCTGATGTATTTCTTGCCCGTGTGTCACCCATATCTAGATGCTGCCGAGGTTTAAAGGTAAGTTGGCTCTTTTCTGAATTTCAATATTTACAGTAAGCCCAGCGAAACCCACCTACAGAATACAGCCAAGCTTTTTTTTTCTTTTTTTTTTCTTTTGTCAAAAACAAAAGAAAAAAATACAGTCTGTCGTCACTAAGAGGCCATAGAGGTTATTGTCAGAAAATTTAATTTTATTATGGTTGTTTAGTAATTGATCTAAAAGAAATATACAACACCATAGTTATGCAACATAAAAAACAAAAAGTAGAACAGTATGAGACTGCATGCCTCCACCAGTGCTAAATAAATAAAAGTCTAGCATTCAGATCCCAAAAGTTCATAAGTAGTGTTCATGTTGAGTCATTTCTTTCTGTTCCATCAGTAGAAACGAATGCAGTCAGTGTGTGTGTGTTTTCCTGTACTGATCATACGATAACCTACATGCCTGGAAGCCTCCAGCTGCCAGTAACCGCATCTCAGAGCTAACCTGGTCTCAGTCTCGAGCTAAAAAAGGCAACAGTGTCTCCCACAACAGTGTTTACAAGCAGGCCTGACAGAACACTCATTCCAAACCTTCACTTGATGGATGTCCCAGCAACTGTGCAAACTCAAGAGGGCACGTCACCAAACAGATATTAGCTTTGTGAGAAAATGAAGGTTTAATGTAACAGGAGCAGCGCCGCAGTCGGATACGCTGTGTTTGTTCTGAGCTGTCAAGGCTGGAAGGAAGTGACTGTACATCAACATGATGCATCATGAAGTACAAAATAACAACCGATATGAAACAAGAACTAGTTATTATTAAAACACTAACTTCTTCTTTCTCTGTATAAAAGAATACATTCTCATTTAATCATTTGATCAAAAGCTCAAGTTTGCCACCAAAACAAACATGAAGCTCTCAGGACCTGCCACCCACATACACGGATACCACATTGTTGGTTGTCTGCACTGTAATGCTAAATATGTGTAACTACACGCTGGAATTTAAAACACAGGCAAAACCAAAGCTCAGGTCTGAACAGTTTATTACCATCTCTTTTGCACCCCCATTTTATAAATTATCGGTCATTGCATGATCAGATTTTAAATAAAAATAATAATTTCATCGCCTACAGGTGAATTAAAAGCTGCAGCGGAAACCAAGTGTAACTTGATGAGCCCAGTTCATGTGGATGACATTCCCAGCCTAATAGGGTGGCACGATGTAACTTTTTTTTACCTTGGAAAATGTTTCTAACTGGTTTTGATGGCACTCATGGAGTCGTCATTATTGTGTTGAGAAGCCACAGTTGACAACTTTTTTTCTTAGAGCAGAAAGCCCAACTTTTACCAAGAGGTCTGGCTCAGTACGGGATAATTACAGTAAAACGTTATCTCTGTGTTGCCAGGCAACAGCACCCTTACTTGCGAGGTGGAGTGTTAAGCCAAATCTCAGCTACATAATTCCATCAAGATGAGACGCTATTCTTCAATTATAGCAATGAAGAATGGTACACAGACACAGACAGAATGATGGACGTCCAGCAGTTCGTTAAACAATGAAACCTTCTCAATATTTATATAAAAACACGGTGCTGTTCCTCTTTGTTCTTATTGCCAACTCACAAAGGAAAGAGATTACAACCATTTTAAAACCATTTCAGCTTCTGCTGGTGGGTGAAACGGCAGCCCTGAGGGTCCGGTGCTGTCGGGATTGGGAAGTGTTGCTGCTGAAACAGCGACATGGAACATGAGGTTAATTTTCTTGTTGGTGTTGGGCTTTCCTTTTATTTCCCCTGCAGAAAGTTGATTTTCACTAGAGATCATCTTTAATATCCCAATAAGCAAAATGACAGTAGGACTGCTCAGCTGCAAGCCAAGAAATCCTCTAGAAGTAAGCAGCAGTGACACATGACTTCACTCCTAGCTACGCGTATTTCTGCATGTTTTCCTTTTTTCATGCATGTATGCAGACAGGGGTAAGACACTGAATTGTTAGCAGTAATGTGACACAGCCTAGCTTGGACATGACAAGGTCGGAGTGTAAACCACCGTTGGTTTTCAAGCTCTGGGACACAATCGTCAATGTGAAGCCACGAAGGGTCAACAGTGGGATTAAAAGGGGCCAAACTGCCCCAACAGATACAGACAAGCACACACATGTTGGCAAGACACCAATGAAACTGAAGTCAACGTGGAAATGCTCTCCCTCAGGGTTGAAACGATAATGATAAACTACGCCACACCATAAAACACACTTTTAAGTATTCGTTTACATGGGAGCTGCTGACATTGATGTTCAGACTACCAGCTACGAACATGCAGGATGATCAGAGAGCGGATTCTCCGTGGAAAGAAAAAAGTGACTCTTTTCAATCTTTCAGGACCTTGACATTTTTTTTAATGTATAAAATGTGCATTTAAAAGTTGGGTCACCTGGATCTTCATTGGATTTTCTTCTCTAGTCATGTCAAAGTTGGAAAGATCATTTTTTATAATAAAATCACATTGCATTGTGTCAGTGCATGGCACAATGCAATGTGGGTGTTCTGCATGAAGACATGTAAGAAAACACATCAGTGATGAGTAATTGTGAAGTTGACCAGTCAGACCAGTTAAAATCTATTGGTCGAGACGTTGTAGTGATGTCATCAGTAATGCTTAACTTTGCTGCTACACTTTCTTACCATTGGAGAAGTAGGCAAACTGGTTCAGTGTCGCTTTAACCAGCAGTGGTGAAGCAGACACCTCAACAGCTGGAGTGTTAACTGCTGAAGCCTGTAGCAGCTAACCTCTTAGCGTGTGTATAAATAATAATAATCTACATGATGCTTATAATTTGTAAGGGACCACGAGAGGTCTCCCTGTGGATCGGTAAGGTTGATCAGCCCCTCATCTTATCGGTGATCGAGGTCAATACCAATATTTGATCAGATCTTTCCCAGCCCTATAAATAACAACCCCTCTTCCATCTTTTAGGAGCAAAATGTAGTTTCTGGGTCATTCTGTGAATTAATGAAATACTCTCCAAGTGGGAATAATATTCAGTGATAAAAAGCGCCTGTTTACTTTTTAAAAATTATTTTAACTTTATGATCAGCGAAAAATGGCTGCACAGTGGAATAGTGGTTAGCACTGTGGCCTCAGAGCAAGAGGGTTGCTGGTTCAATCCTGGCCTGGGGCAAGGTTTGGTAAGTGGTCTTTCTGTGTGGAGTTTGCATGTTCTCCCCATGTATGTGTGAGTTCTCTCTGGATACTCTGGCTTCCTCCCACTGTCCATAGATGTGCATGTTAGGTTGATTGGTTGCTCTAAATTGCCCATAGGAGTGAGTGTGAGTGGTTATTTGTCTCCGTGTGGCCCTGCAATGGACTAGCAAGCTGTCTAGGGTGTATGCTGCCTTTTGTCCAAAGACTGATGGGATAGGCTCCAGCTTCCCCACGACCCTTCATTGGAGAACGACTGCGATGTCAAAAAAACAAAGTATATGTTTACAAATTATGTATCACGTGCATAACACTACTGAGTATTTTCTCTCTAAAATACTCATGTACTTTGAAGTGTAATATCAGGGAATTTAGCGCTTCACACACCGGAGAAAAAGTTAAAATATGCGGATTTTCCCTGTATTACACATGGAAGATGTTCTTTTCATTTACCTGTTGCTATAAGAGAAACATGAAAAGTGAACATCATCCGACCGTACAACGCCCAGTTTGCACACAAACACTTGTTTGTAAACATTCTGAAAGAACCTTGCCATAAGGAAAAAATAAACACGGCATTAAGTGTGTGAAATAAACTATTGTCATAATTCTGAATGAATAATATGACAAAAGAAAAGCAGGCGCTCTGCTGACAAACAACAGCAAACGTTTCATTTCAACTTTTAGAAAAACTCAGGACTTTCATTTAAATAGTTTGACAGTCAGTCTCATCCTGACAGTTTTAATAATGTAAAGCTTTTCTTAGTTTAGACTTGTGATTGTTTTTGGTATAAATGATCAGTGTGGGTGATGGATCGTTGCCTCAGATCTGCCGTGTGACGGATGAACAAACACATGTCTGTAATTTCCCTTCCTCCATGAACAGAAGGAGATGACTAATATTCTCTCACCTCTCTCGCTGACGCTTTCAATCTCAACATCCTCGCAGCTGCTGTACTCTGGCGTGGTCCCTCCCTCTTCCTCCGAACTGCTGACGCTGGTTTGTCTCTTCCCCCCGGCCCCCAGCCCCCGTTTGGACTTGTAGGGCCGCGGCGGAGGGGGCCGCAGAGATTCGGATTGGTCAGAGCTGAGTGAATCGTTGCGCAACATGCTCTCTGCCTTTTCCCGTTTGGTCCGTTTCACTCCGGGCCCCTGGCCGTTGGCCGAGCTGGGGTCCGTACCGGGAGGTTCTCGGAGTTCAGGGGGAGGGGCTTGCTGTGAAAAAGTGTGTTCATGCGGCCCGCCAACCCCACCCACCGTCCTCTGTCCAGGACGAGCACCGTCCCCAATGTCCCCTGCGGCAATGCCGCGACCCTGCATGATCATGGGTTGTCCCCTGCCTCCAGGTGGGAACAGCCCTGCTTGTCGAGGGGGGTCCACGTGGTGGTAACCCCCCTCTTCTGTCCGTCTTACTCCTACACCTCCTCCAACAGGATCGTGTTCCAGCGACCGAACCTTTGCCAGCCGCCGGCTGTCCCTGCGCTCCCTGGACTCCCCCCGAAGGTCCCGATCCATGGAGACCTGGGTTTGCAGCTTAGGCTGACCCGACCGCTGCTCTCCCCGACCTGCTGCTCCACCTCCCCGTCCATTTCTCCTGAGAGACAATCAGCATGTGGGAGACAAAATAAAAAACACAATCAAACATGATCCGCTGCGCCGTTAAAAGAAATCCCACCGACTCAACTGGTCATTTACACTCCTGATGTTTGAAGGGTTTTCTCTCAGGCGTTACTGTCAGCTGAGGGAAAAGGATGCCACACGATGCATCATAATGACCCACACTGATAACACTACTACTAAAGGATGGGCTCAATAAAACACAAGTCAAAGACAAAAATGATGATACTGGTGTGAAGTGGCGCTTTGGTGCCATCACATTTAATATTTTATGAATTTTTTAATTCATACTGAATTAAAAACATTTTTTTGTCCCTGAGTGGCAGAGGTTAGGCCTGCAGAGAAACATTAAAGACACTTTCTGTAACTTTTAGACCCGTAAGCTCTGCGTTCTGACTCGTTTTGAATGCACACTGTCAACTGTTATGCACATTTCTGAAGGTGTTGCCGCCCAACAGCATCTCAGTCTTTTTTATCCTGGACGATCAGTGACATTGTAGCTGAGTTTCACTTCACACGCAAGCAAACGAACATAACACACCGGCCGTTTTGAATGCACAGTGTGACTGATTCAGCAAAGAAATGCAAGAAAACGTCATCAGAGGAAGAAAAGAAGAGAAAGAGATAGAGAAGAGTTAATGTAAGACTAACTTTTACTGGCTGGGAAGAGCTCACAGTACAAATAGGATGCAAGATGGATGCCACATTAGTTGACAATAGGGGGGCGCATTGCTGAAAAAATAGCAAAAGTCCTGTTGTGCACATTTAAAAAGATTAAGAGTTGAAGCTAATTAATATCTCCATAATATGATTCTTATCCTTTTTGCTCTAACTGTGTTCTTTCTGATGAGTAGTTTTGCATATTTACTTGTCTTATTCAGTCTGCTGACACCTGTGGCTGCAGAGATGCTTTATAAAGTCACTGTTTGGATTTGACAAAGTTACCAGAGCCGTATGATTTCTGCAATGTGGGAAAAACATGGCTGGAATTGCTTATTTTGCTTAAATGCAGTTGCAATATGATATGCCAACCCCAGAGTTTTTTATGGTGCCTAAGCAAAATGAACAGGATTAACCTGAATGCACGTTAAATTGATGGGGCCAAAGTCTTGTACAGATGTTGGCCGAGAGGCCGACAGAAACACCTATGCTGTGAATAAATTAGGAAATTTAATGATTTACGGCTCTGGGAAAAAAAAAAAATTTAAGAAGCTCCATCTGTTTCTGATGAAGCATCAGGCTAAAAATATACTGGCTGACAAACAAGGAGCGTTCTCAGAAAATGAGAGCAGCCTCCATCAAACTAAGTGTTTGAGCTGCACTTGGAAGCTGTGATGAAGAACATGCACGAGGAAAAAGTACATAGATGATAGATGATGAAAGTACTGATCAGAAAAACTACTGTTTAAAAAAAAAACACAACTAAACAAACACTATGTTTATTGAGCGGTGAGCTCATAGTCTTTCTCCACCCACTTTCCTCCCAAGCAACTATCCAATAAAGGCCTCTAGAGCCAAAAATAAAAGAAATATCCAAAAATAAAAGAAATATCCAAAAATAAATGAAATATCCAAAAATAAAAGATAGAAATTAACTATTTTCCGGTCAAACTTTAAAACTTTATGCAGCCACCATAAGATTAGACCCATTCTGATCACGAGGTCACATGATCCAATGCAGATTTCAGGAGAAAAAATAGAAAATTACAGTTGGACAAAATGTTTTTGCACTGCCAGACAGGCAAAACGCAATGCTGCGTTTAGATGGTTTCTATGCTACTTCTGCATCCTTTCAATTTTTTTTTCAGTTTAGGAATAATGTCCTATTTTCAGCGGTGGTTAAGAAATGAAAGGAATATGTAAAGATCAGATCAGATAAATCCATGACTATACTGAAAATGCTTTAAGACGCCAGTTTGTTATCTTAAAATGGTGGAAGCTGAACAGAAACTAACAAGTCAGACTTTAATTTCATCTCTACTTTTCCACTCGCAACACCTTTGTGCATCAGTTTCAGTTAAACTGACATCAGCTTCAGAGCGACAGATATGCATAACTCCCTTCATCTTACGTGTCCCGTGGTGGCTCGCTAAGCGACCGAGCATCCGTGCCAGGTGTTGTCCCAGGTGCACCCAGTCGGCTGGGGTCTTGGATTGTAACGGTGGAGCCTGTGGGCACTTGGGAGCGGGATCGCAGCTTCTTATCCCCGGGCGTTTGGCACACGGACGGCTCACTGACGGCTGATCCCAGGCCAGCAGGCTTCCCAGGTGGACCAGTGAACCAGTCACCTGGTTTGGTCAGGATCTCCTGCTGCTTCCGGCAGTTATTGCACACCCAGATCACCTAGCAGGGAAGGAATGCATATTACAATAACATCAATTATAATCTATCATACGAAGAAAACAGAGCAAGTGGCTACAATATGACATAATGGAGTAGAAGAGTTGATCACTGCTCATATTTTGATTTTTATTTAACCTTTATTTCACCAGGAAAGTCCCATTGAGGTTAAGAACCTCTTTCTCAAAGGAGTCCTGGCCAAGAGGCAGCAAGGGTTACAGGCAATGTACATGTTATCAGTATCATGAAATGGTGTTTTTAGGAGGAAGGAACTATTCTTTTCCTCCAGTGAAGCCAAGCTTCAACGGCGGCGACGATCAGACAGGAAATGGAACGATGCACTTCCTAAAGAGTGGCCCTCCTGCCAACGAGTTGTCCAGCAAAAAAAGGGGAAAAAAAGGCTTTTATGGAAGCTTTTTAGAGTCGACATCATGGCAGATACACCAGCAAGCAGCTTGGCTCCCGCTGCGGGGTGCCTTTGGCCACTAAATGAGGAACACAAAGCCAACTGTCAAATTAAAGACACTTGTTTTTTGGTCTAAATAATATCACCGCTCTTCTTTCTATTTGTGCCATTGCACATATGCACGGTGGTTATACATTGGCTGCACACACCAGATGAGAGCCCAAATCCCGATTCAATTCAAATGCACGCAGTCCAGTGGCTTACATAACCAGCTTCAGGATGTAACATACATATAATGTTAATGCATGCTGACAGTGAAAACTACAACAATGTTAAGCAGGTCTGTATATCATAGAATTCAAAGTGTCATTAATGTCAGCTGTTAACACTTTTTGAGCCCTCTTATAGGGTGGCCCTGAAGTGCCACAGAAAAACAAAACAAAAGCAACAACACAACACAATTGTGTATAATGGTACGGTGATATATTGGCAACACAATCGTGTTGTGTTGTGGCTTTTGTTTTGCTGTGACACTTCAGGGCCACCATACTCTTCTGATGCTGAACTTCATGTCGCCACTCTGTCTTTACCTTTAGAGAGAAAAATTAATCTAATTGCAGTTGTATCTTTACCAGGTAATCCTCATTTATCTTGGCTGCTTGCTGGTGAGCAGACAGTGTTCAGCGCTGTTTTAATATCATTTTCTTTACACTGAGATTATATTATGAGAACCTTGACAGTTAAACAGCTGCAAACAGAGATGTCACGATAGCTTGAGTTCACAATCAAATGTCATTACTAACAAATTATAATGTTCCCTCCATAGAAACAGATATGTTTTCAATTTAAAGCTTTCGAACAACCTAAAACCAGCAGGTTTTGCAAAACTCTTATCAGAATTGTAAAGATGTCAGAGTACAGCAAAGAATGCAAATAGCCATTCAGAGCTCCAGTTAGAAACCATTTTAGAGATTAAATGTCATGCTTTTATTGATAATTGACTGTCTTTATGTTCATCAATCACTTAGAGTAAAAGCAAATTCCAGCATCACTATCTTGAAATCATCATGACTTGAATGAGGACCAGAGGTGTAAGGGTGTCAGGATTGGGTATAAATCAAGTTTAGTCTTTTCAAACAAAGGTGCTTCATTTTACTGTATTTTGTCCAAAATAGTTATTAGTCTGTCCAGAAAAATGTTTTTCTCAGTGCAACACAGCAAATAACTTGAATCTTTCAACAAATATAGTGCAAAATATTTACCTCCGCCAAGAAGGTTGTGCTTTAACCGGTGTTTACCTGTTTGTTTGTCTGCTTGTTTGTTTGTGTTCAAGATAACTCAAAAAGTTATGGATGGATTTTCATGAAATTTTCAGGAGTTGTTGGAAATGTGACAAGGAAGAACTGACTAATTTTGGTGGCGATCAGGATCACCGTTTGGATCCAGGAATTTTTCAGAACTGTGGCCCTTGGGGGAAGTTTGTGCCCTCCAAGTGCTTTTCTAGTGTGAAATGTTTTGGGGATGGTCAGTGTGATGGCCATACCAATGGCCACACATGGTAAGGCGGTAAAAGCACCAACACATTTTCAGTTACTTAGTTTTCTTTATATTTAAGCTTAGTTTAAATGCTTTGGTTCCTTTTTTGTTAGCGCGCACATTAAGGAGCCACTGTATTTTCAACTGTGTTTTGTTTAACCTTGTTTCGTTTTTTGTTTTTTTTTACTTGTGCTGAAGGGATTAATGTGGGAACTGTGGGGGTTAGCATGTTTTTTGTGTTATGTTGATTATGTTCCCTAATCTGTTAGTTTAGTTATTTTCAGACTTTGAATAAGGTTTTGCTTAGTTGACCTCTTTTAAAGGTCTAATTCATTTATGCTGTTTGGGCAAATAAAACCCTTTTCTTTCGAAGCCACCTGTGGTTCTCTTCCTTTGCCAGCTTGGTCCCTCACAGTCAGGGATTTCAGTGTACAACTTCTAAGGCTGGAAACTGTTGTTGAATGACCTGTGAGCCATCACCGCATGAGAAATCCTCTTGAGGTTTGAGTAAATCAGAAAACTGCCATCAAGAACAAAGGCCATTTCCAGAAGTATTTGCTCCCTTGAAAAATATGTGTCTGTTGATAATTGCTCAGAGGTTTACCAGTGAAGTCTGAATTGTAATTATTGACAGTGGAAGTCTACCTTGGCAGAAAACCACTACACATTTTGATCAACATTTTACCTCTTAAAGACTGCCTTTCAAGGGCGGTCGTGAAGATCCAAAATTACTGGCCTGTTGCTTTTTACTCCCATTTGTGGTAGGATGTTCCACTTGGTGTTTTTGACAGTATACAGCTTTTCAAGATTTCTAGCTTGACTACGTCACATTAGTCTGAGCTCTGTGTGGCAGCTGGACAATTGACCTATGTGAGCAGAGAAACTACAGGTACGGCATGATTACATCAGTGTTGTGATATTGCAGTTGCTACAATACTCAGAGAAATTACACAACAAATACTGCTACTATAAACTCCCATGAACAACAGATAGTGTGCACTCAGGAAGAGATCACACGATTATTGATTTTCTTTGTTTAGTTATCAGAAATAATCACATTATAATTATTGTGGTTATGTGTTAATTTCCCATCACTATGAATGTGTAAAACCACATGAACATTGTTTATAAATTATGCCCTCGGGTTTATTTTATGTCTGTTTTTTTATGTCAGTATAACAAAACAGTAGACTGATGAAAACAGACTAAAGAAAAAAATCCACTCTGCTCTGTACAAGAAAAAAAAAAATCCTACATTTTAACTCTGGATTTCTCTCAAAGAAAACAGATGGATAAGACTGCAGGACATGTACCTGGACTTGAGGCTTCTTTCTAGAAAGCAATTATAAAAATGTTTTCAAATATTTCTTTTGAAACCAAGGTAGAAAATTTAGAAACACAGTTAAATATGTTAAACAAGCTTTTACTTCGAGCTGTATTTATCAGAATAGCTGCTGTCTGAACTATAAACACTGAAACTAGATTATATACCTAAAATTAACATGTGCGTCGGCCTCACACTGATTTAATTATATTTGAACAGAAAAACTGTCCATCAAAAAAAACCTCCTATCCATTTAGTGAATGCAGCTGAATTTGTGACGCTGTCATAAACCCAACCGCAGTCGTACGGTACACACTTAGAAAAATACAAACGACTGGTAACATGTGGAAACTACTGTGCATTTTCCTTTATTTTGTTGAGCAAAGATGGTGGTTATCCTGCAGGTGGTGAAACTTTGATGCATTTCCTCCCTTCCTACAACGTTTTAGGAATGCCTTACAGGCTGGCAAGCTGTCCTACACAGTGAAACTTTGACACTTGTTTCCCTTAAACAAGGAAATCCAACAAGGAACCTTCTCCTTCCACCTTTCCCACTCAACCCTCTCCTCTTCTGCAATTCACGCACAATGAAAATCACACAAGCAGCAGCAACACGTGGATGCAGTGGAACTTTGTTGTCCATCTGTGTAAGTTGCACTGACCTGCAGATCTGGTTCAGACATAATTCTTTATTGAAAATGAAGATATTTAAGGATCTTTCAGATTAACACTTATGGTGTTTAATACTTTGATTAACAATGAAACCATCAATGGCATCCATACTGTTAAGGCAGTGCAGATAATGGATCAGGCCCCACTGAACATGGATATGAACTGGGAGATTGACATGGTTCCAAGCTGTTCATGACACCTTCACATTTAGTTTTTAATCAACAAGACTAAAAAATAAGCACTTTAAGGCAGAACAAACTTTAAAGACTTTCAACAGCCTTTTTTTTGTGTGCACATCAGCAGTTTTTTCTATAAGAGGAACAGGAAGAAATCACAGAAAAGGAAGAGTGTGAGGCCTCTGTAGGGTGAACCCAGCCAGAGTCAGAACAAGCAGAAGGGGATGGACAGAGGAAGAGAGGTTGGATATGAAATAAAGAGACAGTGAGAGGATGGAGAAGAAGATTGAGGGTGGGTTAGAATCTGTCTCTCTCCTCCAGCCACCAGGGTTCTCATTACTCCAGAACACTCCCCGATGACTCTTTAAAGAGTGCTAAAATAAAATGCTCTGACATCAGTCACCCCCCCCCCCCCCCCCTCTCTTCCTTTTACCATCTCTCCCTCCCACCCTCCCTCTCTCTCACCCCTATTTTTCCCTCCATTTCTCCCTCCTCCAGATTGCTTTTGATTAAAGCTACAAAAGCCGAGGAGAAAACAGCTTTACACCAACGCAGCTATATTTATCCTGCCAAACACCCCAGCACCATCGGGGAGAGAGCAAAACGTGTGCGCACACACAAACACATGTACACAACAAAGAAAGCAAAATACTGCCTCATGTGGGACATTATAGCTTTGGTGAAAGCATCCACCAATCTGTGACTTTCTGCAGCCAGACTGACGAGGTGGACGGCTGCCAGGTCCTCACCGCAGCGAGTGTTCGGATGTACTCAGTCGCCACACAGGATGTTCAAGATGTTCCATCGCAGGAGCCTCTTTTTATTGGCTTCTTGAGTTTAAAAATGTTATATCTTAAAACAAAAAACAATTAGTTTGATCATAAAGTTTGGGAAATCACACTTTTTTTTGTGTTAAAGAACATCAAATGCATCTCTGCACAGCACAGCCTGCATACTTTCCCAGTCTTTGGTGGCTAGCACTCTTCTGCCCTGGTGTCTGCTGGTGAGGCAGTATTAAAGAGAACAACATAAGATGGAGAGACTGGTTAAAAGAGCTTCTTCAGTGGTGCAGCTTATGGCCCATTTACTTAGGTAACTAGGTTTATCTGATTTAAACCTTGTTGCCTTCACGCTTTCATGCTTCTCTGATGTTATAATGGCTGTTAGCCACATCCACCAGAGGGCAGGCCACAGTTCCCCTCCAAGTTCCAGTGCTGTTTCAAACAGTTAACACAGAGAAGATGGAGGAGCTTGTGATCATTTAGGCTGCTTCTCAGAAACACAAAGCAGCACAACAGACGGCTGTGGTCTGTGTGGTCATTAAAGATATTGCAGCTTCTTCTTTGTAGACCCTTTTGCTGGTCATACATCAGCAATGCTGCTCAAACCTGCACCCACAGTTTCCAGTGGTGCTACTTTAGCTCTGTCAGAATACACAAATGTCCTGAAAATGGACCTAAATACACAGAAATGAAATGCTCCTTATGCATGTTTGGCATCCAGTGTAAACTGCAACAGGATTCACTCAGCTTTGTGGTAGAAAACAAACTCTAGAAGCCTACATTGGGACTGGGATCTAGCAAGTCCCCAACACAAATCTTGCAGGAGTGGGCAGTTTTAAGGTTGTAGAGGACAAGAACATGCAGCGAAGAATGAACGGTGGGCGCTGAATTTACAAGTCTTTGAAGAGTGCAACTGAGGTTGATAACAAAATGAAGGCTAGAAAAGTTAGGAAATGATATGAAAATCATATGGTAACACTCTGTAGTTCATGCTCAGGCATTTATTGGTTGTTGTGATACTGGGGGACATTACTGGTGTGTTTATGGTGGGTGGGCAGGGAACACATGTTCACAGAGTCTGTATTTGTGGGAAGTAGGAGAGAAGAAGTCGGAGTTCAGGTGCAGTGGTGTACTGCATGGTTGCGGCCGACAATCAACATTTGTTTAAGCACGAAATAAAGCGACAGATAAAGCCGTCCTTTGCATTACCTACTGCTCCTGTGGACATTACAATATGCATTTATTTGAACTGTTGTTCAAAGTTAATGTCATATGAGCACGTGTGTTTCATTGATCCCCTGCGATGAATTGAAGACCTGTTCAGGGTGTACCCTGTCTCTCGCTGGCGCATTGCAATACCCTCAATCGGACTAAGCAATGCAGAAAATTAAAGAATGGCTGTTTAACAGATTTTGCTTTTTTATATAAAGCAGGTAACAAACTGCAGATTTAGGCTACTTATAGTGTATTTTTTATTTATTCTTCTTTCAAAAGTCAGTTGAACTCAACATTTACAGTCCTGTTCATTTCACTTGGCTTATATGTGTGTGGGCAGGATCAAGCAGACTGTAAGGAAATCAGAATTTCAGCAGGAGCAGGATTGAGAGAAGATTCCAGCACAGGGCTTGATGCACTCTAAAGATGCAAGCAGTGTTTGACAAAGACTACCCTCTCCAGGACAGCTGAGAGTGAAGGGCTCACGTCAATGGCTGCAGAATGGGGGTTGAGGCACTTGTTTTGTCCCTTTTGCCATCAGAAGGGGCAAATAGTTGACGGCTGCACACACTCCCCTATCCTTCATTATAGATGACATCATGACTAATCAATGTTGAAAGACCAGATGAGCAGACTTCAAATACTCCTTAAAATGTCCACCACCTCTTATCCTAATAGAAATTGACATTTTGAGGTTCTCAGTGGTCCAGTGCTCTATCCAATTTTAGGGAGAAGACACATTTTGGTGTCAATAATTATCACTGCTTTGCTTTGCCATTGTTATGATTTTACTTAATATTTTACTTCACCGTATGAAAATAAAAAAATAAAATAAAATAAATTTAAAACATCTTAAATGCTTTTAAACAAAATTTTTTTTTAAAATACAATCTTATGGATTCTTTTTTTATTGTATGAATTCAGTCACCATGGTCATCTTTCTTTTTATTTTGTCATCATGTTGTAGATTTTACTCTGCAACACTGCGGTCAAAAAGGAACATATTTTAGCTTTTCAGAAACAAGCCAATGGTTAACCTTCAACAACCAAATGGAACAGGAAATCTTTACAGAAAGTGTGATTTCAAAAAACAGCTGGTGTTACCATCATAATATTCATAAATGCAAATTTACCAGTTTAAATTAAACATCAACAGTCCTAAAAAACAAAGACCAAGCCAATACTAGTTAAACACAATAACTAATCCCATTATTGGGAAAAAAAACAAATCAAAAAGCAATTCCCACTATGGAAATGAACTTAAGCCTCCTGAGCTAAACTCTCTCCCCGTGCCACTTGGTGTAACAGTTTCTATATGGTTTCAGGCAGAGTGGAACCTCACAGCACTGGCACATCCAGGACGTCATCTGATGCAACCCCAAAGCTTTGCAGTGGCTGCACTGCATGCTCCCAACAACCTGGTACCACCTGGTAGGCTTGATGGCCACAGGAAGGTGCACCCACGATGGCGCACTTGGCCAGTCAATTCTTGACCTGTCTCTCACTGAGATGTATCGTCTAGGTCTGCGTCTTCTTGTAAACAACCGCCTCGACGTGCGCTCACTCGGTCTATACCTTCTTTGGCAATGGTTACAGCAGCATCCCATATAATCGGGTTGGTCTTCAGTTCTGGAAGGACTGGATGCAGCAAATCTTCTGGATCTTCGAGCGCTGGTCTGAGTTGGGGTGATAGACCTGGCCCTTGGGAGCCTGTGTGTGATGGCAAAGAAGTTTCAGGGGGTGTTAGTGGGGTACTGGTTAAAGGGAGCAAGCCCATATGGGAGGAACAATGGTTCCATGTTTCATACTGGGGATCTACAGGATTTGGTTCCTGAGGTGTGAAACTGTATGTGTAAGGGGGAGGTTTCAGAGTGCTGCCAAGTCAAAACATCAACAAAGTCAGTGTTACAATTTGGCTTTTTCAGTAGTTTTATAAGTTAAAAGGAAGATTTAAAAAAAAAAAGGAAAAAGTTTGTTTTGCAATTCAAGATCGTAAAAACTATACAGAATTTTTTTTTTTTTTAACCCTTCTTATTGTTGAATAGCACACTAACTAAACTAATAATCAGTCACCTTTGAATTACCACAGTTCACTTATAATAATGTGACTATGTTGAACTATTCTTCATTAAATATTTCCTATAATATAATCTTCTGCTAAAAACTCATGTGAGCCAGCAGGGGAAGTACTAACAGGGGCTTCATGGACCCATTTGATGCGTACTGAGAGAGAACTCACGTGACATAACTGGGATTTGTTCGCCATTTTGGGGGAATCTGCCTATTGTTCTACACTTCAGTTTTCTCACTCATAACAAGTTTTTTTAATTTAACACATAAACTGCATAGTGTTTTCATGGGACAATGTTTTATTTTCACAGTAAAGAGGACGTATTAAGTAAAAACCAATATAGTGAACTAAAACAACACGTTATTGTCAAGGAAAAAACACATCAGTAGTTTTGACAGCCTAGTTCGCGCGTACTGTTTCACAGTAAATATGATTAGTTTCTATAATCATCTCCTCATTGGGAGAATCATCAGGTCAAGGAAAGATAGTAGGAATATTTGTAAGCAGGTAAAACGGGATTAATACTGCAACAGCATTCTAACTGCACCACAGATAGTTTTTGTTTAGCTGATTAAGCCTTATAAAAGCTACTAAATATGTCTTGTCTAGATAAATAATTTAAACAGGACGTCCAAAACTTCAGAGGTTATCATTGCATCACATCCTGGTTCAAAATGGTTCTCTGCTTTTTTAAAATGTCTACTTTTCATTCTTCATAATCTGTTACATGTTTTTATCCTTTGGAATAATCAGGAATAATTTTTACTGTGGATGAGTATATATGCACATTAGTTTTGTTTTTTTAAACGAGTATCTTCCTCCTTTTAACAGAGAATTTAGTTGTATTGGTGGCTGAATGTCTAACAACCTGTATTTGGTTCAAATGTTTCATGAATAATTGTATCAAATTGTAGAGCTTACCAAAAATCACTTGCTTAGGTAGGCTCCTTTTTTTCTTTTACACTATGTGTAATGTTTTTAATGTTTCATGTAGAGCACTTTGAACTGTCTTGTACATGAGAGGTGCAGCTATACAAATAAACTTGACTTGCTATGTCTTTCTTTGACCACCAGATGTCACTGTTCACAATCTGACCCCAGCCTGATAACTTTGTATATTTTTCGCCGAAATAGAAGGAAATTTGGACAGCTTTATGAAACTTCACCTATCATTTGCTTATTTTAGTACAATTATATGACAATAGCAAAGTGCTAGTATACATGTCATGGTCGCAAAGAATCGTTTAACGCTTAAACACGTAATAAAAGGGACACCCTGCTGTGTTTCTTGTTTAAAGTAGATAAAGTATAAACTTGAAGTTATTTAGATTAGTTTAGCTGTTATGACTGCTAGGCAGAAATCTTCCTATCCTAGTAAAAAAAAAAATGGAAGAAGGGATGAAAACTATTGAACCTCATTACATGGTGACCAATGAGGGCATAATTAGCTCAGTACCTGCTGACTTGCTTATAAGTTAGCTGCGTAGAGTTACACATTTAAGTTAAGACAGCACTAAAATAACAGACAAAAAAAATATTATTAACGTAAACGCATATTTATTAAACCTTAGCGGCTTTTTAGTTTTGTTTTGTCTTTTTTCACAGTATAATTGGATGGCTAAGTTGGCTAACTGCTTCTAAAAAGGCTAATTTAACACACACACACACACACAGAGGCAGTAAATAACTTTTCCATTACGATGTTTAAATGTGACACGTCTATTTTAGAGAATACGCCAAACAAGACTTCGTTTGGTGAAGCTTTTTTCATTTAAAAAATAAATTAGCGCTTCGTCAGCTGCGCAGTGACCGTGAAGCCAGCACAAAGCACCGGGGTCTCTGTTGAAACAAGTGGCCGGACTCACTCGTCGGACTCGGACTCCGTTGCGGGTCCGGGCCGGTCGGTGTCTTCTGGAAGCATCATGTCCGTATCAGCAGGACGGACGGCGTAACATTCAGCCCACGATGGGCTTTCGTATCTTTCACCCACGAACATCCAGGTCTTTCTAACAACTCTGCTTGACATTTTCATCGACAGAGTTCCCCCTGCGTCTCGTGCTGCGTCTTTTCCCCACGCTCACGATGACGTCGCGACAGAAGCTGCGTTCACGTTCAGGAGAAATAAACAAATAAAGACGCATAAAATAAACTGGAAATAATAAACGTAGTTGGTTTAGTTCTTCGTTTTCATTTGTTTTACCCTTGAAATGTAAACAGTTCAAACGTGAAAAATGTCTAATTTAAACTATTTTAGTCAGAAATAAACATTAAGGTTTTCTAAAACATGTAAAATAGTCCTATGACGTGATGAAAAATCAGTAGCAGGACTGGACTGGTTGTGCATTTCCACACTATACGTGGACAAATTTACTTGAGAGACGAACATGTGCAATTCATGTTGAGGGCAAAAGCATATAATTCCATATAGTTAAATTATGATTGACTTCAGGATATGAGGAACCGGTAACACAAGTTTAAAGGCCAAAAAGAAAGCATGTCTTTATCAGAAGTGTTTATAACATCAGTCCATAGTTTTGACAGCCTGGTGTTTGGTGCATTAATTCTTAATGGTTAATATATATAAGTTAATGTATGTATATATATATATATATATATATATATATATATATATATATATATATATATATATATATATATATATATATATATATATATATAATATTATATAATATAATATATTGATAGAACTGTAGAAAAGAGGCATTGCAAGGGGATTGGAGACCAACCCACCTACCATCAGGTAAAAAGCAGGGTAAATATACTATCATAAGCAAAACCACAATATAGCTACTCCATTTCTCTTAACAGTCAAATGATGCAAATACAGTATGTATATCCATAAAAGTCTGATATTAGCTTTACAACTTGTAGATTCTGACTGATCGGTAAAAACTCCAAATGTTGTCTGTGTATAAGGATTTGGAAACACATAAATTTGTTGGTGCATAACTTACTGATAATTTAACTAGTGTTTCTTGAAATTGGAGATTTTCCTTTATTCTAAAGTGGAGATATTGTTTTTGAACTACCTCGAAATTCTTTGTCTGTGGCAAAGAAAAGCTTAATAAATG
The DNA here is from genome assembly GCF_933228915.1 of Telmatherina bonti. Lineage (NCBI taxonomy): Eukaryota > Metazoa > Chordata > Actinopteri > Atheriniformes > Telmatherinidae > Telmatherina > Telmatherina bonti. The sequence goes on from NC_136629.1 coordinate 14,734,313, forward strand.
GAAATAATCAGGAATTAAATTAAAAACAAGTGGCATCACTAAAGGTCACTTATGTCAATTGTATATTTAAAAAAAAAGACTGGTTTTACATGGGGGACAAATATGATGGAACAGATTTTGCAGGTTCACGGTTTTATGTAATAATTACAAGTATGGTTAATTAGCAACAGTGAGTTTTAAAAGGAAGATTTCAGAGAGGCAGAGTCTGGCAGATGTAAAGATGGACAGAGGTTTACCTATCTAAGAGAGACTTGGTCTGAACATAGTGTAACAATTTCAGAAAAATGTTTATCTGCATAAAAATTGTTAATACTTTGAAGATCCCACCATATACAGTGTATCACATCATCAATAGATTTAGAGAACTGGGAGGAATCTCTGTGCACATGGGACAAGGATGAAGCTCACAACAGCACTGCAAGTTGATTCTCTACTGGAAATCACTGCATGGGCTCAGGAACCCTTCCAGAAATCATTGTCTGTGAACACAGTTCATCCTCTGAGCTCTTTTGTCCTGATACACCTTCTCTGGTTCTCAGGTCAGCTGACTGACACCTGAGTGTGCACAAGACTCGTCTGAAGCTCAGAGGGCAGCGGGCCTTCGCAGTGGCAGCACCTAATCTGTGGAAGGAGCTGCTTTAATAAATCAAACAGGCTTCTTTATCTCTTTTTAAATCTCTTCTTGTATCCCATCTGTCACTTTTGCCTTTTAAACTGATTTTAGTTCATTTAAAAAATGTCATTTTGTTTTACTGTATTTTAAATTTTTGTCCGTAAAATGGTACTTAATTTAATAGTTTTTAAAGCTGCACATTGTACATAGCTCTTTTTTTTTAAAAGTACGTTATAAATAAAGTTGCAGTTTCAACATCTGTTTATTTTCTGCTGGTTATAAAACATGAGTTAATGAGATTTACACACCAGATTTACACACAGATTTACGTCTGTTGTTATTTACATTTTACACAGTCTTATTGTATTTTAAGTAAATCGCCACCTGCGTTCTGGAGCTTTAAAACTATTATCATTAATCAAGTCAATGAAATCCAGGAACTGAAACGCTCCTTCTTCTCTGGACCCTGAACAGTGTTATTTTCCTAAGGTGGTGGTTGCAACAACAGTGAGGACATATAAGAGGGAGGCTGTTAAATAAAAGCTCCAAGGTACAAAAAAAAAACCTAGTAACGGTAGGGTAATATCATTCTGCAGACTCAGCAGAAAAACAACACTTCTCATGTTACAGCTATGTTGTCGGTTGTTAACATCAAGCTGCTGATTAAAGCAGGTTTAAATCAAGAAGAAGGTGTGCAGTTAGGTGTGTATGGGCTTCAGTGTCTGCACACCCCAACAGTATTTTTCAGCTTCATGCTAAATGAGCATAAACTGGATGTGAGCATATAAACTCTGAGCACAATTCACTCTTTTCTGCAACAATTATTGTGTGTCACAATGTGAGGCATTGTGAGAGTGTTCTGATACCGCAGAACAAATGGCCATTGTTGTGGAGATATGAAGTGGTGAGCTGTTATTTTATAAGAGACTCACTTAATCCCGGAGTAATCCCTGTATTAGATCACACTCTGATGGTGAAACAAGCACTGAAGAGGAGTCGCACACTCAAACACACACACACAGGCAGCACAAAGCAACCACGCATATATCTACAGACACACACATAAATGTTTGCTCTTTTCACAACAGCAGCAACGTGTCACATGACCATGGTGAGACCTGCCCTCCACCCCACCCCCCGAGATGAGTTTGTGAGTGAAGGAGTGCGCAAGAGAGAATAGCTTCTGCACAGATGGAAACTAGGACACCAAACCCCCGTGTGTGTTTGTTTTGCTTCCTGCTGCATCTGCGTGTGTTTGTGCGTGTCCATCTGCGTGTGTGTGTGTCTGTGGAGGAGCGGGACTGAGCATCGGCATGTGCGCCACATCGCTCCTGTGAATGGGATGCGTTTGGGTTCAAGTGTAATGAATAATCCAGTGGTGAACTCTTGAAGTCTGCATGGCAAATTTGTTTCCTGGAGAGAATAAAAAGCAGACTGTAAGGTAGGAGAGAAGGCTCATTTCCAGAGAATGCTCCATTATAACTCTATGCCATAGAGTCCATGGCATTTCTACTATATCTGCAAAGAGCACTTTGTTTTCTGGCAGAAATTATTCAAATGCTTGTGTAATTAAACAACAGCAATTTTTGTGCGTGCATAGTCTCTGTTATTTTAGGATAAGAGAATATACAAACATGTTCTCAGTGAAAACACACATGCAAATATTATGAGACATTTAAAGGCTCATCCAAGGTAACTGCAACCTGGTGAACTTGCATTAATTCCTGCTAGTATCAGGTTGGACCCTTCTTTCCTTCAGGGTTGCTTTAACTCTTGGTGTCAAAGATTCAGCAAGGTGTTGGAAACATTCCTGAGAGTTTGATGACATGAAGCGTCACAGAGTTGCTGCAGATTTTCAGGCAGTACATCTGTGATGACAATCTCCTGCTCCACCACATCCCAAAGGGGCTCAACTGGACCGATGAGATCTCTTGGAGTAAAGGGAACTCACTGTCATGTTCAGGAAACAACACGGTTTTCATTTGAAGCAGTCTTTGTGCGCAGAATTAATGGAAATCTTCAGTTATCCACTTTACTTGTGGCTGGTGCCAAAACCTCAAGGTCTTATTGGCTAATACTGCTTCTTGATACTGCATACTGCCCCTCTTCATGCTCTTATCCCATCTTATCCCATCCCAGTGTGGCAGCGGTGTAGTGGTCCCTTGACAAGTGGGTATATTCAGGCAGGAAGAGTTATGAAATGACTAAACCAGTACTGGGAGACAGAAGTGAGAGACAGGCTCATAGACATATATACATGTATCTTTACTATGTCTATGTTCAGGCTAAAGTTACTGCAGCTGATGGCTAACTGTACCAGTGTGGCTTCGATAACCTTAGCTGAGCTGCTGGTAGACGTAGCTACATATGTAGGGATGTTGGTAATTGTAAAAGCAGCATCACAGGGGGTTAGAAATGGATATACTCAATGCTGACTGAAAAAGAAGTGGGTATACTCCATTTACCCTGGACTACACCACTGCAGTGTGGTGATTGTCTCATCTATTCTACATATGCTAATGAGGGGGGTAACTAAAGTTAACATTCAAAGCAATCAGTATGTTTTCCATAGTCAGTCATTTTCTTAAGCGCTTGCTTCGTCCAATTAAGGGTCACAGGGAAGCTGGAGCCCATTCCAGCAATCAGTGGGCAAGAGGCAGAGTACACCCTAGACAGGTCGCCAGTCCATCGCAGGGCCAACACAGAGACCAACAACCACTTATGCTCACACTAACTCTTAGGGGCAATGTAGAGTAAACAATTAATTATTATATCCAATCACTTGGTTTTTCTCTTTTGTCTTATTTGTTGAATTGGCTCAATTGACGTGTCTTTAAAGTGCCCTGAGATGACAATGCTATAAAATGGTACAATACTTATACAGCTGAACTGAATACATAGAAGTAAAAATAAGTAAATGCACATTATGTGTTTTGAACTTCTACAGAAAGTTATCCAGTTAAGACTATTACTTTTACTTGCTAAGAAAATGATTACGGTCTCCTGGCTCAAGCCTCAACCTCCCAATATTATACAATGGAAGAACAAACTGAAGGAAGTTTATAATATGGAATTTATTACAGCAAGACTACAAATGAAGATGGATATATTTATGGACAGATGGTCTACAATTCAGAACTATATTTCGGATTAAGTCTAGTTTCTGCTTATTTTTGTGAAAAATGCCTACACTGTACTGTGCCTATTGCATTTGTTTGATTTGTTTTGTTTTTAGTACAACTGTACAACTGTGATGTTTGCACTAAAGATTGTGAATAAAGAATAAGTTAAAAAAAAAAAAGAACTTCTACAGAAATACATCAACTCTGGGAAGTAACCAAACCTGACGATGGGGTATGTACATGTGCTTTATTCAGACACAGGAGTCATACTTCAAGCTAAAATGCACACCAGAGCCACAGCTAAGTAGTTGATCGATACTGTAAATATTTTACTTTGGCTTGATATTTTAATACCAACTGAAGCATTGATGTAAGATTTGTTTTTCTGAGGATGCACAAACACAGCTGCTTTGAATTTACTGTGGGGACTCCCAACTGACAGGGGGCCTTACTTTAGCCCCTTCAGCATCACAAATGAATGCCCAACCTGAAACCCAACCTGTATCCTAACCTCGGTCTAACTCTAGAACCAAGTCTTAAGTCCACATAAGTAGGTGTGCAGTCACATTTTTTTCCAGTCAAGCAGCCAAACACAAACAAATATTTATCATTGACTCAACTCAGGTTTTTTTCACACAAACACAAGCACTGCCCACGCCCAACTCCATTCCCACACCTCTAAATTAAGACGATAATGGAAAGTGTGCATGAAATATAGCAGATGTGTCTACGCTCCATCAATCACAGGAATGTGTTAATGCCTATTTGCAAATTGAAACACCTCCTCCTTAATTACAAACTTTGTTTTCAAAAACGGTGCATGGAAAAACGTGGCAAAACGGTGATAGTCAATGTGACACACTTTCCCTTTTCCACCACTAAATGTCTCCACTAAAATACTCTCTGCATTAATACAACCGTCGTTACACTTTTTCAGTCGGTGCCAAACAAACTGGAAAACTCACCATTACAAATTCATGTATGAAGAAGAATTATCAAAGTAATATATTATCTGATTTATACAAACCCCTTTACCACAAAAGTTTTCTTTTATCTTTGTTTTGGTCAGCCACAAAATGAAAGCGTTGTTCAATAATTCAGGGAAATCTTTTGTTTCAGTGATTTTTAAAAAAGCCAAACACAGAAAGGAGAGAAATATGTTCTGGAACTTGGACTTCATCCTCAGGGTTTCAGGTAACCTTTGTTCTGAGACAGAAACTCTGCATACTACAGTCAGGGTTTTGTATTTGAATGCTGTCGCATGTATCAGGTTGGGTTGACAAAAACAGATGACATTGTTGGATCCATGACCTTCAGTCAGGTTTAGTTCAATAACAGAATACATTCCTGAATATGGAACTGAAAACATTAAAAATTTTACACTTTAAAGAGGGATGTCAAACTCCGATTGCCAAAGCCCGTCCTGTTATTCTGATGGTTTTATTGTTTCTCTGCTCCAACATATCAGAATCAAATGAAATGCATCAAACAACTTCTTGTCAACTCCTTTACAATGACCCAGTCATTTCTGTCAGGCGTGTTGGAGCAGGGAAACAATCGAAACCTGCTAGATAGCTCCACTCGAGGATCAAAGTTTGACACTTCTGCTTTAAACACTCCATAATAACGTCGGAACTATGTCCTTATTACTCCTTTTTATGGCACACTGATATGTATTAAATGTCCCAACCAATGTTCTTCATCGTCTTGAGGCTGAGAAACCGTACTTCGCAATTTTTTATTTTTATTTTTAAGACAAAATGCATGTTAGCACTGCATTTTGTCACTAGCAACAAATTAATATAACATACTGGCTGTTATGGAGGAGCACCATGGCTGAGAGCATTATCAGAGGAGGTAAGGGTGAGAAAGAGAAAGTGTCACAGCATGAGCTGAGACAGGAGTCAACTCTGGGCTGACTTTTACGGGCTGGAGAGAGCTCAGAGAAGAGACAAGCATCACAGTGTAAAAATCTGCTAAAGTTCAGTAGTATTCATTTAAATGCTGAACTAAGAAACAATGGACAGAAAATTCACCTTTTATTGCAACTTGAGTCTTTCCACGAGCTCACAACAAATTTAAAAACATTCTATAAAGGCTGTCACCCTAATATAAGTCAGAATTGTTGTATTCTCCAGGGGGCAGATGTATCCGATTGTATACAATTATGAAATTGACTCTAAAGCAGATTCATTTAAAGATGCCAAACAATGTGAAGTCTAATGTCAAACATACATCTGCTGTTTAACTTCACATTTGCATTTGCAAACTGCTGAGGTTGACATATTTGCATGTAAACTACTCTAGTTACCAGAGGACTATACTGGGGACAATGTGAGAACTTAGATTGGATAGATTTGCCAAATTTTTAAATGATAAAGAAAGTTAGATTTGGGTCATTTAGATATCAGCAGAAAAATAAACAACAGCAGTTTCATAGATGCTATGTAAGGCCCTTAAAACAAGCACATCTCTTGTTTTCTAAACTTTCTGTTATTTTCATGACTGTTGATCTGATCTGGTTTATGTATGTCTTGTCAAATTAGGTCCCACACTGCCACAAACGGTTACTCACATGTTACAGCTTGCTAATACATAGTGATTATATATGAGAGTGTGCAGAAATAACGCTTAAAACAAAATGCAAATCTGTGAAACAACCACGATAAGCCCTCGTACATGTAATTAATAGCAAGTATATTTTCAGTTTAACTCAGCACAAGCATGGTTTCACAACAATTGTAAGTTATAAAAGACTAAAAAAGAAAAAACTTACTTTAATCTAAAGTTTAGAATTTTTTACCTAAACTTTTGTCACTTTTTTTTTGGAGCGAAGTTGAGTGATGCAGGTGCCGACAGCATCTCTGGATATTCTCTGTGTATATGATGTATGTATGTGCATCCCAACATGAGTGAGTGAACATGTCCCCCATGCATGTACTACAACATGTGCTTGTCCCGACTGACACACGGGAAACAGTCATTTGTGTGTGCGAGCCTGCTTTCATAAGGGTGTGTACAGCAACAACCAGGAGAGAGATGGCCCCCTTAAGACCAGTCAATGAGAGACGGACGTGGAGACGGACGCAGCTAGCGAGACTGGCGATCAATAGTAATCATGAGGTGCTGTGGCGTTAACAGCAGATGACACATGGCTCAGGTTTTCCACTGCGCTGCATCCTGACACAAAGCAGCACAAAGTCATAATTCCTTGTGGGCTTAGATCAATAGATATACATTTACTCGAACATCAGGCACATAGTGAAATTATTTTTGGGGGTTTTTTTGCCTTTATTAGATGGCTCATTACTCTTATGATTCAAGATTAACTTATTTGGTCCCAGGGGCCAGCAACTCAAAGCTGCATCAGTCTGAACACTGTTCTCTATATCCAATACTTTGATTTTTTCTAACAAATTGACACAAGAATGACACAGACTTTCTTTGACCTCATTAACGGCGCCCCCAGGGTAAAGGCTGCAATACTCAACTGCTGCATTAACATGATGTCAAGTTAAATGGACATGTGATGAATGAACATGGCAGATCTCCTATAATAAATTCCTAAAGGTGAGGAATTAGGATGAAGGAGCAAAAGTGAGTTTACAATGATAATGGAAATAATACCATTAGTTTGAAGTCAACAAATGGCTCTGAGCAAAAGTATACACTGGAAGAGTAGGAGTCCTATGTTACTGCCTAAGTTAACTTGTACAAGCCAATCAGAAATGTATGGAGCTAGAAAAGGGACATAAATAATGCAACCTGTATCTCCAGTTTAGTAACTTGTAGACTGTTTTTTTTTTTGTTGTTTTTTTTGTTTTTTCGCTTTTATGTCCCTATTTGTATGTGTAACAATAAGTAGAGGTACAAGTCAAATATTTATGCTCACCTTAAAAAAGTACAAGTCAAAAATTACCAGCAGTTTTTACAACTATAAAACATTATTCCCACAGTGACCCATGAACCAATCAGAAATCTGTAATTCACAATCAATCACAGAGAAAATGCAACTAAATTGATTTAATTATAGATAGTTTTTAAATTGTTTTCATTGATGTTTGTGTTATAAAAATGCTAAACGATAACGTTCTTTTCACGTCCATCTGTCTTTTTTTTTTTTCTGTGTGCGTGTGTGTGTTTGTGTGTGTAAACACAACAGACCTGACAATATTTTTACTTGGTTGGACAACCCAACCGACAACCCAAAAGCAATTTTGCATTAATCGTCATCTTTTTGTCATGTTTTTGCCACCCTGATCTCCTGGCGCTCATCATTGGTAACTCGATCCACCTGCTGGCTTCCTAATTGCCTCTGCTACCTCATTCAGTTCACCTGGTTTCCTTTTCTCTCACTGCCTACTTAAGCTCCCTCCAATCCCTCCTTTTCTGCCAGATAATAATCAGACCTATGTCTAGTTTTGTTCCAGCGTTCTACGGATTGTTCCTCAGTTGCCGACCCTCTGCTTCATGCCCCTGGATTACCCTCCTTGCCTTGCCCTCGACGGACACCGCTACCTTTCGGATCTTCTGGTTACCGACCCTGCCTGTCTTTGGATCTCTGAGCCTTGTCTTTGCCTGGATGAGTATTTTGCCATCCTGTTTACCTCCCAGCTGTTGCCTGGTTTCTTCTGCAGACCATTCCCCTGGACTGATCTTCTGTTCATACTCCTTCACTAATAAACTGGTCATTTGTCCAGAACTCCCTGTGTGTGGCTGAATTACGGATCCTCAGGGTAACTCATTACACTTTTTCTCTGTTTCGCTTTTCTTGTAGTCAGTCTTGTTCTGTTCAAAGTCCAACCAACAGAAACTTTAATGGAAGTAATTTTTCTTTTGTCTTTACGCATCACCCCTGCATGATGTAGGAAGTCATGTGACCAGTTCATTTCTAGTAAAGATGGTGACGTATGGCTGGAAAGACAAGGAGACAGGATTACTTTAACAAAAAATGAAAGAGAAAAATATTAATGTCATCCTTGATAGCAAACAATCGCAATATGCAGAGTTTTACAGTTAATTATAATGGAAAATGGAGGAGAAGAGCTTCTAAATGCTGAGACACATCCTCTGCAGCAAGTGGAAAACTCTTAAACAATGTTACTGCTGCAATTCTCAAAATTGCAACTTATGTGCTAAACATCACTTAATGGAAACATCTGCAAATCGCAAATGGAGTTTGTCAAAATTTTAGAAATATCGCTTTTATTTAGCAAAAAACTGTAAAGGAAACAGTTTAGTTGGCTGGTATGTTGGTAGAATATCAACTTAACTGTTTAATTATGTTGGGCCACTCTGAGCAGGATATCTATGATGTAGGACAGTCTGTCATTCTAAACAGTAACACAATACTGCACATGATTTATTATATATTAATTAAAACAGAAGAAAAAGTGTTACATCTGTGCATCGGGGCAAACACAGAAACAAATTTGCTGTGCACAGACTTTATCTTTGTTTTCTCATGAGAACACATCCTACTAAAAATACAACTGATGCACTCGCAAAAAAATGAATTTGTCTACACACACAATGTCCCTGTGTACATCCAAGAATGAGACACATTTATCACACCATATATCACCACCCTTTAAAGTCTCACAGGTTTAAGTAAAAAAAAATTAATTCCCTTTATTTTGCACTGGGACAGAGAAAAGAATAGTTAAATAAATGGCCTAATTGTGTGATATTGACCTATCTGTGTGGATAAAAAAATAGCTAAATTACATTCTTTGATTAATTTAATACTGAAAACACAGATTATTATTAAGTAATAAGTAGAGATTCCCAACATTCATGTTCTCTTCGTTCACTTTTAGAACCTCTAAAAACATTTTCTCCAACATTTACTGCCATCTTTTGAGCCTTTTCCTAAACAGCTCAGTTAGGCGATGGGATATGTTTCTAACAGCAACTTTATGTCGCTAATTAAGAGCACCAGCGGTCCGAAAACACCAGTAGATGAAGCAGTTCTGCCCGTAATTCTGAATCATAATTGGTCTAAAAACAGCAATCCACTTGTGCTGAGCAGTCTGAGTTACAGCCACATAAAAGAGCCACATAAAAGTAACACCCACCACCACCCCCTCTAGAAATACAATCCTCACAATTAGAAAAACGAGCGGTACTGGACTGGATGAGCGAGACACAAAACTTTCTTCACTTGTCTCCCATGAGAGAAAGGATCAAAACTTCAAAAATGATCTTTTCTGTAAGGAAAAGTTGGCTTCTTTACAACACACTCCTGTTTTCACTGGAGCTCTGCCATCACCGCTAAAGATAATGAGCCCTGAAAATCACTTCTACAGCATACCAAGCTAAATGCACTACACACACAATGTACCTGTTTCTAATTAGCTTTCTTTACTTATATTCCTATCATCTACTTCCAGAAGCCAGAAAACCTCACTTATAACTGCTTAGCGAAGAATATTTAGCACCAAACAAGATGATGTCAAAGAAAATGTAAGTACATTTTTACTTTTAACTCGTGCAAAGATTTGAAATGACTAAACAGCATTGACAACCAGGATCTTTCAGTCAAAAGTTCCTACATTCCAACTAATGTAAGAACTATTTCAGGAACAAAGGTGAAGGTTTCAGGGACACGCCCCCCCCCTTAATTCATTAATTCCTGTAGAATATGTTCAATATGTTCATTTTTCAATGAATCTCCCAAAGAGCATTAGTCTTGTATTGTAACATGTATTGTAAAATATGTAAAAAGATTTAGTCTGTAAATACTTTAGCATGGGAAAATCAAGGATAGAAATTATTTTGATAATTTGTAGAATTTTTATAGGTATATATAATGATATCTTTAAAATGAAAGAATACAGTAACTTGTTTACAATGCTTTTGTTAGTATTCAAAGAGACAAAGTTATTACATTAAAACTAATGTAATAACTTTGTCTTGAAGAATCTATTTAATTTGTAGAAGGTGAGGGTGTCAGGATTGGTCATAAAAACCGTCTCCAGCCATGACTGCAATCTGTGTGCAGTTACCCACCTGCATGTTCAGAGTCACATCAGCTGCTTCTCATAGAAAGCACAAGATGCAAATGATGTAAATTATGTAAATAGGACATGGGATATAGTACCGGCTGCACAGTGGAGTAGTGGTTCTTGCTGCCACACAGCAAGAAGGTCACTGGTTCGAGCCACACCAGAGGGAGGTTTGAATCTGCCTTTCTATGTTCTCCCCATGTATGAGTGGATACTGCTGCCACCTCCCACTGTCCAAAGACATGCCTGTTAGGTTGACTGTGGACTGGACTAAATTGTCCATAGAAGTGTGTGTGGTTATCTGTCTCCCTGTGTTTCCCCACAGAAGTTAAAAAAAAATGTTTTGCATCATTTGAATGTTTCTGGTTTTGTACTGTGTTGGTCTAAAGTTTCATTCATAATGATGCACACTAAAAACCATCAATTATGACAACTTTTCCCTTTTCAATGACAAACAGAGTGCTGAAGATTTTAGAGACCATAAATGTTTTTAACAAAATGGGCCAAAAAAAAAAGCAAAAGAAAAAAGACAAAACTGTGTTCAAAGAACAACGGCAGACTGTGAAGTCATTTTGAACGCGTCACTCTTCCAGTCAATCAGACTTAGAAATGATCGTTGTCAACCACTGCATTTTAAGATTGGGTGTTTAGTGTTGCAGGGGAGGAACAAGCAAGCAGAGTAACTTTTACACCACTGTGGGAGGCCTGATTAATCATTCCCTGAATAATTAATTGAGTCCATGTCAAACAGTAAATCAAACCTAGCCGGCTGTCTGGCTATATAGCCAGCGCTACATAAGGCCTCCATTCTGCCAAAACTTTTCCCATTCGAGCCAGTGATTGTTGAAGCAAGCTTTAGGAAGGGAGTGAGGCTGCTGCTGTATGTACAGCACAACAAAGCTCTCCTGTACAGCTTTGACGCTCAAGCTCAGCCAAGTATCATCAAAGTGCCCGTTTGGCAGCTGCCCTTAGGAAAGGCAGCCAAGGCCAAGTGAGGTTCTAAACCTGACACAACTACACAAGCAGGGGGGGGTGTTAAAGGCATGTCTGACGGGTACACTTCTCCAGTAATAGATTCTGCTTAGCTCCTCTTTAACCAGGCTACTTTATGGTGATAAAATGGTTATTGTTAAAACACAGAGCAAAAGAATATATTATAATATTATTTGGAAAAACAGTTGTTTACTTTTATCCATAAGGGAAAGAAATGTACATCATAAAATTATTTATTAATTTTATTATTTATTCATTTAAAAGAAAACCTGGGGAAGTAAATCCAATGTGATTTGCTGATCAAGTTAACTTTGATCATCCGCTCCTCCAGTTCCTCCTTGCACAAAGAAGGAGGTAGCGGTCCTGCTGCTGGGTTGTTGCCCTCCCATGGCCTCCTCCATGTCTGCTGATGTACTGGCCTGTCTCCTGGTAGCACCTCCATACTTTGGACACTACGCTGACAGACACAGCAACCTTCTTGCCACAGCTCGCATTGATGTGCCATCCTGGATGAGCTGCACTACCTGAGCCATTTGTGTGGGTTGTAGACTCCATCTCATGCTACCACTAGAGTGAAAGCACCGCCAGCATTCAAAAGTGACCAAAACATCAGCCAGAAAGCATCAGAACTGAGAAGTGGTCTGTGGTCACCACCTGCAGAACTCCTTTATTGGGTGTGTCTTGCCAATTGCCTATAATTTCCACCTGTTGTCTTTTCCATTTGCACAACAGCATGTGGAATTGATTGTTAATCAATTGTTGCTTCCTAAGTGGACGGTTCATTTAAAAATTTCACCTACATGAATGTCACATGTCGCTTGCCTGGAGGAGGGCAGCAATTTTTGCCCCATCTTCCATAGGAAATAAATGGAGAAGAAGTGACGTCGCCTCCTGTGTGTTGAGCCTATTGCTGGTAAAAACTTTGCTTTTTGATACATTTATGTCTGTATTTATCTTCTTTGTGATTTAATACATCACGGAAGTCGTATGTGAAATCAGAGACTACGTGAGCTTGACCAATTGCAGCTTCACCTACATTTTACTAATGTTTTACTCATTTAATGGAACGGATATCACAGTGGTAAATGTAACAGTACTGTTTGTGTACCAGTGTTCAGCAATGTGTCATGACAAATCACTTTGATCTGCTTTATATTCAACTCTCTCTCTACTCTACAGTCATCTGTCAGAGGAGATGCTTCATCCAAAGCAACATACATGAATTAACCACAGTAATTAACCTAACATGCATGTCTTGTGAGTGGGAAGAAGCCAGAGTACCCAAAGAGGACCCACAAATACACAGGGAGAACATGCAAACTCCACACAGAAAGGCCACTGTTCAAACCTCCCCTAGCCGAGGCTCAAGCCAGCGACATTTTCGCTGTGAGGCTACACTACTATGCCACTACGGCACCGTGAGGCCCATTTTATTTTGTAAAGTTTAAAACAGTGATCCTTTTGGCTTCTGTTTGGTCATTGTGACTGTTAGATGTAAGAACATTGTTATTTCTGTGGCACAGCATGTTTACATGGAAGCAAGAATACAGTTTATTATATAAAACTGATGGTATGGTACCAATTTTGATCTGTTTTGCAATTATATTCTGCCAAAACATGATATTTTGGTCTCTTTTGGAGTAAGTAATGGAATATTATTCTTGTGAAAAATTACATAACACCTGACATGACAACAGTAACATTCTGTCTTGTGTCTGTTTTTAATTATGCCCCTTTACAAGGGTGTAACAGTTAGATATCTAAGAGGAAATTTCCAACCACTTCTGGTTCACTGATGACCAGAAAACCCACATTTACAGAAAAACTGGGCAGAACAGAGTAGGTTTTATGGCTTTAACAGTAGCGCTGAGACACATGCAGCTGAAAGATGTGAAATCCTCAACATCTGTGATGAAACAGCAAAATAAATAAGTCGAAACCTTTCATATTGTAAACATAAAATATTCCATTAGACATTTTCCAAAATGTTCAGCAGTTGTCTCTTCTTAAGAAATAAATACATGTCTGATAAGGGCTGATACATTATTATATGATTAGTTTTGGGTGTTTTGTGAGAGGGGGATATATAGATGTCTTTTTCAAAGACTTTCTATGAGCTCGATTTAGCTCCAGTGTAAAAAATATTGACTTAAAAGTTCATTTAGGCAAAATTATGAGCTCATTTTTAACATTTGCCTTATTCTAACCTCATTTGCATCAACCTGCTGCTTTCTTTTACATTGTGTGTTTTAAAAGTAGTATCTTGTGTTTAACACGCAGTGGTTTGTTACTTTTTCAGAGGTAAAACCTTTATTTCAAGAAAAGTTCTGATATGCAATTAAAAGTTTAATATGTGATTTACTTGATCTTCACTGTTATGGACACACACTTAGTCATTGTCTTTAATGACCAACCTAAACATTTAAATAAATTTAAATTTTTATCCCAACAACACAGTCAAAATGTGGAAAGAAAGATAATATATATATATATATATATATATATATATATATATATATATATATATATATATATATATATATATATATATATATATATATATATGGGAGATTTGACACTCTTACCATTATAAATAGGTGACAGGTGAGGGTGTCACAGCTGGGTGTAAAAAAGAAAAAAATCTTCCTTTCACATAAAAGTTAGCCTTTCCGAGTCAGGGCAGGTCTAGGCTTATCACTTTTCTTTTCAAAACTCTCTCAACAGACCATGAATATTTTAATTTATCAATGAACGCTCCAAATAACATTAATCTCTAAACTTGCATATTTTAAACAGATCCATCACCGATGTAAAAAGTGTAGAAACCCCTTCTGAAGTGGTGGGTTTGAAACGCTTAAGGATAAGGCTGCAGAAATATGAATAGAGTGAAGATGGGGGATATTTTATGTCTAATGAAGATTTGAGATCATGGAGTTTATCACATATTTAATACACTGATACCATTAATTCAAGAGCACGCAATTTCTGGAAACCATTAAGGTTCCCACGCCACCATTACCTCCACTGTCTGCAATTTCAGCTAATGCTGCACCTCAATGATCATAATAAGAGCAGCATACACACATACAACACACACACACACACACACACACACACACACACACACACACACACACACACACACACACACACACACACAATAAGATCCATGGGTACACACATAAATATAGCTGTATTGTTTGAACCCATTAAAATAAACTGTCTTAAGGGTTACGGCCAGAGTCCAGGAATAAAAATAATAACAATCACTCACCACCTTGTCCTCCTGCAGCCCGGTCAGCCATCCAAGAGTCATGAAAGGAAAGACAGAGAAAAGATAAGCCATACATAAATATGTAAAATACCTGAAAACATTGTGATAATCTTACATCATAACAGGAAAGTCTGTATTTTCAATGTCTGAGTCACCTCCAACATCAGTTGTAAATAATGTCAGTGCATGAACTCATGCTTATGGTAAATCTATGATAAATAAACTAACTGGTATATTTTACTGGATAGAACCAGTTAGATCCCCTGGATCCCTCAGCAGAACATCAGCCAGAAACTAATCAGGATGTACTTTTAAGTGTGTGTTTGTGTGTGTGAGGTCATTAAATGCCACACCAGCAGTGTAGGAAAAGGGAAGGGGGCTGGAGACAGGACGTCACCAATTTCAGAGGAAGACTCACTTCCAAGCTGTAAAACATACACACACAAACACATACACCCTGCTGTGTGTGTATAGGGCATTTCCGGACCCCTGGGAGGCCGAGGCAGAGTGGGAGAACACCCCCTCTGTCCATAACTCAGTCTAATACCCAATTAACCTTTACCAGCCCTTGCCTGGGTCAAACACATACACACACATGCGGGCAACAGCTCATGTGCACACATATCCACACACACGGCATTTGTACACAAATTTGACACACATCTAGAGTACACTGACACACACACACACACACACACACACACACACACACACACTAAAATATGTGCCATGGCTCATCACCTCCACCTGAGTTCCAACACCTGAGGCCTGATCTGACGTACAGTACAGGGTTTTGTGAACAGCTGCATGTGCTTTCAGTGTGCCGAATGCAGATTTAGTTTCAAATATAAATATGAACCTTTTGCAGCTGCACACAACGTATATTTGTCCCTGAGACACAAGCAGCGGATGAGGTTTAAAAAAGCACAACCTTTCTATAGCTCTAATTTTATTCTCATATTCTTATATCTTGAGTAGGAACTTCATTGGTACGATTGTTACAATTTTCACAGTAATTACCATAGACTGTATATAAAGAGATGGACGTAGTCTCCGTGACGTCACCCATAGGTTTCTGAAGAGCTTAATTGAAGCTCGGTGGGCGGTTCCTACCGTCGCCATGTTGGCAGCGTGTTGGGCAAAGAGGTGGAGCTGAGAGAGAGCCGTGAGTGTCATGGCGGATGATTGACATTGAGCGAACTCCGAGCTTCTTGTAGCTAAAAGCTAACCCCGAGATAACGGGAGCTAACCAGCTAATGGAGGTAAGCGGGCTAAAGCTAAGTCACATTGTTAACCGGCTAAAAACTGCGGTTGTTCTACGTTCTTCTGACTTAAAGCCGGAGATCGATACCTGTCAATCAAAAGGACCCGCCCCTAAATATGCCAAACTTCGAGATTAAATTACTTTTAAACGGGCGAGTTAGAAAAAAATTCACTCCCCCCACAGTTGTCATGATAGGTAAACCAGGTTTACAGCCTGGTTCATGATTGAACCAGGCTGTAAACATGTTTGTTTCTGCCGTGAAGTTGGCCTTATTAACATGGGAGTCTATGGAGAATTGCTTTGTTTTGGAGCCAACCCCTAGTGGATGAAGGGGGAACTGCAGTTTTATGCCACAACGGCATAGGCTTCACTTTTAACCGCCGGAGGTTGCCGCTTGATTATTACTCGTTAATTAAAAATACAAGACTAACTATGTGTAAAGTACCATAAATGCACCAGTTTTTAACTATTGATGCCAACATAAAGTGATTTTGCAACAAAGTAAAGTAACCAAAATGTGGTGTTTCAAACAAAAGCCAGCTGTTCTGTAAACAATCAACAAATCCTACATTTTAATAATTACAGATTTCTCAGAGGAAACACATGGAAAAGGACCTCCAGTGAAATGTAATCTAGCCTTCAGTGAACACAGCTTTACTTGTCATGTGCTGTAAACCCAACTCCAGTAATGTACAACTAGAAACTGCAAAGACCTGCCAAGTCATTTCAAGTCAATGTCACGTTTGGTAAACATTCATGTAGTTTAACTCAATTACTGAGCATTTATGTTTGGTTTGTCATATAAAGAGCTGATGGCGAAACATATTTGATGTATTTTCTCTGCAACCTTTTGATGTCATGTTTAGCAGGCTGACGAGTCATACTCCACAATGTCACCTGGCTCTTTTTCTACAACCACAGATGTTTGACAAGGTTGCCTTAATTCTTCTAGTCTGTTACATATCAGATAAAGACCCACTCAGAACAACATCTCGTTTTCCAGGGTGACCTGGCTAAAAGATCAGCAGCACGTGTGTCTTAATGAACAGTTCATGCTCAAGAAGGGGTTTATAAAACTGTGAAGAAAACACAGTCATCTGAAAAGATGACTGTGTTTAAATCGGCATTTTAAGTGCAGAAGTGCACAAACACTGTTCAAATGATTCCTGTTGTTGATCATTTAAGATAAAAAAAATTTTAAAAAAACTAAAAAAAACGAGCGAAACGAAATCCAAAAGTTTCAGTTCATTGATTGCTTGGAGGGAATAACTCTTCCTCAGCGTCCTTCTCCTCTCCAACACACCACTTCTGCAACTCACACCAACTAAAACAGAACACCAACATGCAGATGTTGTGTTCTCAGTTGTTGACCTGCTGATATAATTTGGACATAATCTTTCATGAAAAGGCAGAATACATGATCATATGATTAATTATCCATTCATCTATTTTCATCCATGAGTAATTAATGGTGCCTTTTAACACTGTGATTAATTGTAAACTCAATCAAATCTGACATCCCAAATCATGCGCTTATTTCTATGTTTGTTGGTATTTGTAATTATTTTATAATTAATACATGTAAAGAAAAAAGTCATTTTCCCCTCAATGCATTATTTTATTTTATTTTATTTTATTGTTTCAGGCTAATTTTGGGACCGTAGGCATTTTAATCAAAACACTTCACACATTTAGTACAGTCACACATCCAATTAGCATAAGTCCAGCTTTTGCTTTTGAAAAACTAAATGCTTTTGAAATAAAAATAGTAATTTCTTACTAAATACAGGTCAGTCGTCACTGAAGTCAGATAAATTTAAATTTAAATGTTTCAGATTTCTATTTATCATGTCGAAACATCCAAGCAGAAACAGTAACTCCAAGTCAGCATGAATTCATCGAGGTGACATTTTTCATGGTCCTGGACAATTCTTCTTCCTTTTGCTCTTTTCCTGCTTGGTCAGAGGTCATTTTGGAAATGTCTCCCCCTACTGAGCAGTGGCTGTAACTGCATAATGCTGTCCAGGCAGTGCATGCTTAAATAAAGCATGATGGCAAACTCAACCAAACAAAGCTATGACATCTCTGCGTTCCCGCCCAATCAAAGCGACTCCATGGACTGTCTTGGTGTTAACTAGCTCAGATTTGCACAATTACAAGTGCAATATCCACCTCACACTTATTGCTAAACACATATATATCTACTCATGGCACAGAAAGATATCATATCATCTCCTTTAATTAATTTCAAAACACTGGCTTTTTAAAATCAACCCATTCGTGGACCAACTGGTTCAACACATCTGCCAGATGTGCAAACATGTATGTGCTAAATAAATAAATAAAAAAGACACACAGACATAAAGTGTCCTCCATCATTGAGATGTTTCATCATGTGCACAGATTAAAAAAACTCCAATAAAACAGTAGCTTATTTCTGCACTTCTGGTTCCATTCCTGACATTTTACAGCAGACTATATGTACTTAAGGTATTCTGGGCCTATCTAATTTACAGCTGAAAGGTAAAAAGGTCGCTGTGTTCACTCGGAACCAAGAGGGAGAAATTATACACGTTTTGGACCATAAATGCTGTTAGACTGAAAGAAACTCAGCCAGTAAAGAAAGTGATCAGTTTTCACCTTCGCCAGGCCTCCCCATCAACACAAGGCTGAATGCTAAAATAAAGTCTGATTTAATCAGTCCCATTTGACATGAATCCAGCGTGGAAATAAATTATTTTCAAGGATGGATTCAGCACACAATCTTGATCTTTCAGATTTCTTTTTATCTGCACAAATGTTTGTTGATTAACAGAAAGAAGCCTGGATTATATTTTGCTCTGACTGACAGACAGCACTGGTCTGTGCAGGTCTTGCTAAATTTATATCTGCTCTTTCATCCTTTCTCTGTCAAATTTGCAGATAAAGTGAAACTGCTGAAAGAGATTTAGGTTTATTACATCAGTGTATAAGACCCCCCCCCAAAAAAAAGAAAATAAACATTTCATTATAAGAAAAAAAACACTTTTTACAACTAAGTTTATGCATTTTTTAAAGGGGTTTTATTTTGCAAATGCCAGTAGTTGTACGCTTATTGAACGTGTGGTTGTGGGAAGTGAAAATGGTGTCTACCTAATCATAAAAACCTGTAACCACACGTGTTTGCACATCCGGTGGATGTGTTTAACCAACTGGTTCATAGCTGGTTTTATTTGAAAAGCCGGTGCTTTGAAATGCATGAAAAAAGACATCATGACATCTTTTTGTGTCACAAGCAGATAAATATGTTCATCTGTGGAATGATTTTTACTTCAGTGGGTAAACAGTCATAAAACTGTAATATGAAGAAATCCCTGAAGACTTTCTCCAGAACTCTGGGTCCTCTATCCCATCAATGAGAAACCAAATATTAGCTCCAGACACAAAGAGAAACTAATATTTTGATGTGAAAGTGACACCCTCCATAGTTTCTCCAGCAGGCTTGGAAGCATAGTGTTATGAGGTGTATAAACATGAATCATCCTTCGTCATAACAGGGAAGCAGGGAGCAGCCGGTACTAAAATGATCTATCTTTGATGCTGTTGTCTCAGGATTACAGAGTTCATTGTTTTCATGATTTCAAGAAATCACATCTTTTTTACGAAAACCACCTACTGGAACTGGTTTTCTGGACAATGAGACGATCAAGGTAAGATACAACTGGTAATTGTCACATTTGGTCCAAATCTATAACCGTAAGTTAAAGGTGCAGTGTGTAAGAATTATTCTGTTCTATTCTATTCTATTCTATTCTATTCTATTCTATTCTATTCTATTCTATTCTATTCTACAGTCATTTAGCAGACGCTTTTATCCAAAGCGCCTTACATATGAGTGAGAACAACACAAACACAAAATCAAACAGTAGAGGACATCGTAGGAAGGTGCTAGTGGACTGTCCAGTTGGACGCAGGTCCTTCCATGAAGTCTTACAGGCTTTTTGTTTATGTTTTTTTGTTGTTTTGTTTGTGTTAAAATACAAAGAATTATTTCCATAATGTTTGTTGCAAAGAACTGGGCTAAGTTCTCCAACTTTCCCGACAAATATAGCTAAACTAAGTGCGGAAGTGCTCCTCGAAGAGCTGAGTCTTCGGCTTGCTCTTAAAAGTAAACAAGGAAGAATACAGCATCCAGACCATCATTCTGCTTGCTTAAATGCTGGAAAAGACAAAAAATAAATAAATAAATACAAGTAGGCAAGGACTCTGCAGAGCGGACAGTTTGGGAGGTCATTCCCCATAGTGGCATGATGACATCTAGTGGTAAAGATGGACATAGCTCTCACCGTGTTGGATCGGAGGGACACCCGCCCCCCACAGCGAGCACAGAACTTTGTCTGACAATACGAACACAGGTTCCCACAGCCATCTGCGAACTTGGTCTTATGGCAGATGCCACAGGTTGGTGCGTCATCCCGATGAACAGCCGACCCCGCTGCTGCCGTGGCCTGTCGGATCACCGTCTCCCGGTAGCTGGACAACTGCTGCTGGATACCTCTGAAAAATAAATAAAGGAGACAGTATGAAGACATGAATAATCTTCTTTTCATAAGAAAAGAAAACACAGTTTCTGTCTATTTTTGCAAACCAAGTGGGATTCAGCTGATGCACACTGTGTTATTCCTGTTACCTTTGTGGTAAACTGCACCATGGGAAGGTCTGCTGTTCATTGCTCGCGTTTGAATTATTTGATGTATTGCAAAGCAGTCAGTCATTTTACTTAGAAATATTTGGGCTGCTTATAGTCATCAACGCTAGTGAGGACAATTAAACCAGGTGGAGTGGGCTGCTTGAGGCATGCAGGTATCTTGCATTCCTCAACTATGTTGTCATGCAGGAAGCAATGTTTTGTAACTTCAGCGTCTTTGATTTCAACAAGTTTGTCCCATGAAAAGCAAAATTAGAAAAAAATAATATCCTAATTCTTTTTTTTTTTCAAGAAAAGTTTGTATATTGAAGTTCTGCTGAATGTAAATATTACAAATAAGCTTGGATACAACAAACATTTACTTATATGATCACTTCAGTCTGATAACTTCAGTGCTTAAGCAAGCTCTCACATATAGTTTTGACAAATTCATTCATTTATTTCATATTTAAGGCTGCTGAACAGGTGTTTTGATAAAAGACACATTACTTTTCCTCTTTATGAAGTTTTTTTTTTGTACTTGCAGTAGAAATAAAATGCCAAATTGACAGAAACTTTATTTTATATTCTATGTGATGTAATTTGACTCCACCTACAAGACAGTGTGGAACCTTTTGCATTTTTTCCCTTTTCATGTTGCCGAGACACTATTGGAAAATGTTTGGAGCTGTACCTGTTAATCTTAATTAAAACTGCTGGTGCTGAAAAGTTTCGACAGCTCTGTCATTTTCGTTATTTGATCTGTGAGATTCCACTGAGGAGCTGAAGTTGAAGAGCCACCATGACCATCCATGCTAATTCATTCATGTGTCTGAGGAGGGTTTGTACTGTATCACAGTGAAAGTGACACATAAACTAGATCCAAACAAGGATTTAGTTTGATCTAAAAAAAAAAAAAAAAAAAAAAAAAGAAAAGTAGTGCATATCTGAAAAAATTAAAAATTAGATCATATTGTCATGAAGTCCATAAAAAAGCCAAAGATAAAGACAAAAATCACGTAATGTTTTATTTATCTTTTGTTTGTTTGTACATAAACAAAATATTATACAAATCTGCACTCTCGATATTGATCATATAATTTCAGAAACTGCTGATTAACTGGGATTTTCACACACAACCATCTCTAGAGTTTACAGAGAATAAAAAAGAGAAAATATCCAACAAGCAGCATTTGTCTGGACCAGACCGTCTTGTTGATGCTAGAGGAGACTGGTCAGACTGGTTGGAGATGATAGAAAGGTAACAAAAAGTCAAATATCACTTCCTATAAAGTTATGCGGAATATCATCTCTGAACACACAACACGTCCACCTTGAAGCAGATTATCTACAGAAGACCACACCAGGAGCCACTTCTGTCAGTTAAGAACAGGAAACTGAGGCTATAACTCACACAGACTCACCAGAACTGGACAAAAGAAAATGGAGAAATTTTGACTGGCATGAGTCTCCATTTCAGCTCCACATTCAGATGGTAGGATCAGGATTAGAATCCATCCCGCCTTGGATCAACTTCTGCTGCTGCTGTATTGGAGTGGGAGATATTTTTCTTGGCACACTTTAGTCCCCGTAGAACCAACATAGCATGGTTTAATCCAGCCATAGATAAATCCAGCAGGGTGATGCACCATGTCTCAAAGGTCAAATCATCTTCAGCTGCTTTCTCCACCATGACGATGAGTTCACTGTCCTCCAACGGCCTCCACAGTCACCAGATCTCAGTCCAACAGAGCAGTTTTGGGATGTGGTGGAACGGGAGATTCTCATCATGGATCTGCAGCGACTGTGTGATGCTTCATGTCAACATGAAGCAAAATCTCAGAGGAATGTTTAGAACAGCTTGTTGAACTGATGATACCATGAATTAAAGCAAATAAAGGGAAAGGGGGTCCAACGAAGTCCTGTCACGGTGGATCTGATGAAGTGGGTGCTGAGTGTCAAGTTCTGTCATTAACCTTTTGTTCCATTTCCTTTCTGCCTTCCATGAACCATTACCAGCTGCACATCACACAGGTAAAATTGCAATCAGATGCTATCAAAAGAAAAAATAAATACATTTAGAGGAGAGCAATTGTTTTATTGGATAAATAATAAATAAAGTGGGGGAGAGGTGAAGTGAAACCACAGAGCGACGGAGACAATCGTTGCTCTACTTTCAGTCGATACCACTCGTCCCTGAACTGTTTGTGTGTTTTGGTACAATCAACTTTTTTTGTGTGTACTATTGTTTCAGGCTTAGTCTACACAAGAAACACTTCAGATCAATATGAGAATGAGAGGGGAAGAGTATTGGTTTTATCTGGCGTTACAGTATGCTGATTAATTGGATTTCACACTGTTGAGATTGAGGAGAGCAAATAGAAGGAAAGCAGAGCGAAGAGAAAAGAGCTGATGTGAAGCCTGAGAGGAGAGGAGACATATATGATACTGAAGATGGCCTGGGATGAGACAATCACATCTAGTAACCGTTAGTATCTATGATTACATGCTCTATGTGTGCACTGAAAAAAACTATTTTGGCCTAAATTGCGGTATTAAAAGGATTCTTAAAATAACAAGAACTGTATAAAAAGTGGGGAGACAGTAGGAAAGGAAAAAACTAGACAGTGGGGTCAAAAATACCAAACCTTAAGAGGAATTGTTGTTTACATTCAGCTGAGTTGCAGTTCTGACTCATTTAAAGGTCTTTTAATAGAAAAACTGTCCCTGCTCCAGTTTTTAAGCAACATAGGAAAATGTATTTACTGACTTCTCTATAATATGTGGCCATAAGGACCCTTTCATGCCGGCGCCATGCTGAACGGTGAGAGGGAAAAGCTTTACAACTTTTCAGCAAAATAATGGAAATTGTGCATGAATCAGATGCTTTAACCCTTTAAAGCCCAACCTAAGAACAACTGGTGAGAAAAGTCCAACTTTTCCTAAACTGAAGTTTTTATTCGACCCTTTAACAAGATCTGAAAAAGAAAAAGTTTTTTTTTTTTTTTTTGGTGTTTTTACCATTTAAACCACCAGGGTGCAGAGGACCAGTATCTTATGGTGTACAACAGGTTTTTAGTAGAGTTTCTGCCATAAAGTGAAGCAAAATGTGTCAGAAACTTTATTTATCAAATATGACACAAATATGACAGATTTTATAGGGTTAAGACCAGTTGCTTAGATACAGGAATAAGCATTTCCGTCACATTGATATGATTAAATTTATATCAAACATTTGCTTTTGCATAGATAAACATTGATAGAGAAGAAGAGAGTATGTGAGGATATGGTTGAACATAAGTTCATAAGAAGGTTAAACTCAGCTTTTCTTTTATTATTATTGACTATTCAGCTTATTTTTTTATGTATCGTCAAAAACATCTCTGGTTTTATAAATTTAATTTAATACAAGAATTTTTAATAAAGTTTGACATCAATGTTAACAAAATGAATGAAAACACACACAAAAAAAATCAAAGTACAAAGTGATGGGGGATAGACGAAAGGCAAAGGAAGCTGAAATAAGAAGAATGGAGAATGAATCTAGAGAAAGAATACAAACAATTGTTGAAGGAAGAAGAACAGAAGTTGAAGAGGACAAAAGAAGGTGAGATTATCAAGGAGTTGACAAAAAATGGCAACAAAAAGAAGAAGGATAAGAATAAAAAAAAAAGACTGAAAAGGGAGAAGACAAAAACAATGGTAGGCTTTTCAGGGAAAATGACGAAAATATAAACATAAGGAGGAAGAAAAGAGGAGGGGAGAGGGAAGGATAGAAAGGTGGGAGAAAAGAGGGGTGAGAGACTAGAGAGAAGAGAAAAATGAATAGACAATCGACAAATAATGGACTGAATATGGGGTAAAAAAGAGATAACAGGGTGAAGAAGAGTACAGAGAGATGTAGTGAAGGTATTGAAGAGAAGGACCAAAGAAGTGTCAGGTACAAGGATATGAGAGATAAACGTGCTTAAGGTTAAGAAACAAAACAGAAAAACAGAGGATGAAAAGAGTAAAATAAGGGGATAAGATCTACACTGAAAAAAAAAAGACAACAGCTGTAATACTCTGGCTTCTGTAGCACGAAAAAAAACAGTAAAATGACAGTAAAATGTCATTTTAAAAATCTGTTTATGCCTTTGCTTTTGCATATTTGCATTTTATATATTTCCACCATTACTGCTTTGTTGTGCTGGTCGACACTGGATGTGTAAATTTAATGGGTTTTTTTACGTATTTTCTTGCTATTTTCCCATGGGAAAAATTGGGGGAAATGTGGTACTGATAAAATAAAACAGAACAAAGATAAACAAAAATTGATTAAAAAAAATTTTTTAGTGTAGAAGCGCTCTTCTTTCACCCAATCAAGTGCTCTTTTTGAGCAATTTTAAAGAAGTTGAGCTCTGCACAACAACAAAAAAATGCTGATCTGTTTCTTTTTCAATTATCCAACTCTTGAACGTGTTATATGAAATGTGGCTCGGTAGTTTTTCTTAATCCTGCAGTAGACAGACAAGCAGCAATGATCACACCTGGTAGCAGATGTTTGGTCTGATCACACATTAGTGAGTATTAGTTCAGACATCACATCACCACCAAATACAAGAAGCACCACTTTACTTCCATAAAAAGGCATAAAATGACTCATTTAAATGAAAAGATAACCATAGAAACGTGTAGTGCCTTTGTAGCCGCAAGCAGTATAGTACTTACAAATCAGGGGTCAGTGGTGCAGCCTCCTCCCCCATCAGCTCAGCCCATAAAAACTACAAATCCCAGCAGCAGAAGTCAGACACAAAGGAAATCCAACATCCCAGCTGTTTTCTAAAGTTCATTGGAACAGAACAAACCGTTCTTCTCAAAACCTTCGGATACACCATGGATCCGAAGGTGGGTGAAATGCAAACCGGTGCTTCGGATATGTTGACACTTGCTCCAAACACACACACACACACACACACACACACACACACACACACACACACACACACACACAAAAACACATCAACGTACACACAAACTGTGCAACATACTTGTGCAAGCCTGCTGCTGATAATGCAAAGTGAAAACACACACACATCCAGGCTTCCTGACAGCAATAAGGTCACAAAGAGGTGACCTGCTGCTGCGTCACCGTGGGGCTCACTTCCTGATCCACGGCTCTGACTGAGTACGTCTCAGCCCCCAGCTCTGCACAGCTGCTAATAGACTCAGACAGCCAAACACTACAGGTTTCGTATAGCAAACCAGCGTGATTGATAATGTGCTCATCCCATTGGAGGCCGATTGGAAGCCTAAAACTGGACTGGATCTGGTGATGTTGCTTCTTACACATGAAGGCTTCTGTTTAGATTCTTTTTATTCTAAATGCTCACATGGTATTTATTATCTCAGATACGTTGCTGTTGATGTTAGGTGGCTTTAGTCCAAAATAGCTTCTACTGGTATTAGGCCTAATAAATCTGTGTAGGCTGGATGTAGCTATACGGAGTATTAAATGCACAGAGGTGCTCGGTACATTCACTCATCTGTACTTCATCTCGTTTCCTTCCTTCCACAATGTCACTCTCTGATTGGGTTCACCGAGTTTGTTTAATTATTTCCCAAACTTTTTCTGGTTGCTTCAGCATTCCTGCTCTGATGTCCATCCTCGCTGTCTGCAAGGGAATGTGAGATGTTGCAGAACGGAAGCTTCCTTCTTAAAATGCAATGAGAAAAAGAGGAAATGAATTCACTTTGTGAAGAGAGAAGCTGCAACACGGCAGCAGATGCTCCTAAATTTTGGTAATTTGCCTCATTGGTGCTTTTCTCAGTAAATACACTTAATAGTCACTTTACAAACATTGCTGGTTGGGCCATTTTTCCTTCAGAACTGCCTTCATTCTTGGTGTCATAGATTCAACCAGGTGATGGAAACATTCCTCAGAGATTTTGCTCCATGTTGACATGACGTGTCACAAAGTAGACACGTAGCGTTTCTACTTTTTGGCTTTTCAAAGCTTTTCTTCCTCATTTTCTTTTCTGAAACTCTGAAAATTGCTGTTGTTTCTTCCACACCGCACCATTTTTACCGGAAATGACTGGTCACACTCCCCCACGTCATGTCCGGGGGCACGTAAATGGGAAAAAAAGTGTTTCCACTTTTACGATATAATTCTATGTCAAAATATCTGAAAAACCACCGCATGAGAGCGTAAAAACTTTTCAGTGATATTTCAGTCTTTTTTTAACATTTCAAAATGATTCCATTAGCGTTTTTTTCATTGCTATTGCAGTTACAATTGCGATTGTGATTGCGATTGCGATTCAATTGCAATTGCGATGGCGTTTTTTGTGCAATTCTAGGTGTAGTGGAAACACACCTACTGTCATGTTGAAAAAAGTAGGTGGAGATGATGTGAGCTTTGTGACATGGTGCATCATCCTGCTGGAAGTTTCCATCAAAAGATGCTACACTGTGCTCATAAAGGGACGGACATGGTCAGCAGCAGGTTGGCTGTGGTGGTTTAACCACACCATGGTGGTATTAAGGGGTCCAAGGAGTGCCAGGAAAATAGCCCCTCACACCATCACGAACAAAATTTTCCTTCACAGCAGCCTGAAGTGTTGATACAAGCCAGAATGAATCTATGTTTTTACATTTTTACCTAAATTCTGATTTTACCATCTGAATGTGGAGTCGAAATGGAGACTTATCAGACCAGACGACATTTTTCCATCTTCTACTGATGTTGTAGTGAGTCTGTTCCTATCTGACAGAAGTGACATCCGATGTGGCGTTCTCCTGCTGTAGACCATCTGCCTCAAGGTTGGCTGTGTGAGTTCAGAGATGCTATTCTGTATACCTTTGGTTAAAGCCAGTAATTATTTGACTTTGTTTCAGTCGTCTCCAACCAGTCTGTCCATTCTCCCCAGACTTCTGTCGTTGACTAGACATTTTTGGTTCAGACAACTGCTGCTTACTGGATATTTTGTCTTTTTCAGACCATTCTAAACCCTACAGATGGTTGTGTGTGAAAATCCCTGTAGAGGGCGGTTTTTCAAATATTAAGACCAACAACATGCCAGGTTCAGTCACTTAAATCCTCTTTCTTCCTCATTCTGATGCTCAGTTTGAACTTCAGAAAGTCATCCTGGCCAAGTCTACTTAACTAAATGTGTTTGGTTGCTGCAATTTGATTGGCTAATTACATATTTGTGTTAACACGCAGCAGAACCTAATAAAATGGCCAGTGAGTGTACATACTCACCAAAAGGGCTTTTGATTCCCTATACCATCACTCAACACAGAAAACTTCCACTTTCTTAATATTCGTTAATGGTTTACGGTACAGACCATGTTCAACAAGTAAAAGCTCATTTTCACTCTTATTATCGCGTAAAGCCACTACACAAAGTTTTGTGTGTGTGTGTGTATATATGTGTAAAAGTAGGACACCATACTGTTGAAGAAAAAAAAGAAACTGACAGGAGAAGGAAATAGCACCTCTCTGCAAATCAGTCAACCACAACAAGCCATCAAATCCTCCACCGCCAGAGAGAAGAAAAATCTTTACCACATCAAACAACAGTGTCAGGAATCGTATGGATGACAGGGCGGGGCGGCAGATTGTAATGAGAACGGGACAAGGTGGAGGATGGAGTGAAGGGACGGGAAAGGGAGGAAAGGAAGACATGAAGGGAAAGATCAGAGGAAAATGCACACACTGAGAGGGAGACACACTTAGCGAGCTCATTAAGAAAATCCAGAAGATATCTATATTCAAATACAGGTTCAAGGTTAAAGCAAAGTGAGTATAAATATGTTTTTTTTTTCTCACGCAAACACATATAAAGCCTGAGTTTCCCATCAATATGCTCACTGCCTTCACTTTACTTGAAAACAAACCTGCATGTGTGTGCAGATTTGAATATTTCAAACAAAGCGTCCATGATTCAAAGCAGAGCACAGCATTAACATAAAGTGTCTTGTAATTATGCTGTGCAGCACTAATAAGCTCTGCACACAAAAAGAAAGCTAAGTTTTGTCGATGAGAATGTAAATTTAATCGGAATACATACACAAAACACATGGTGAAAATGAGCTCCTAATTTAAACTGAAACTCAGATGGAAATTTTATTTTTTTTGGTGGGTGCAAGTAAAGTTTCACTTCCCAAATTCAAGCCCACTCCCAAAAAAGTTGGGATGTTGTGGAAAATTAAAAGAAAAAAGAATGCAATGCTGTGCGAATCAACTTATATCTTATTCCCAATAGAACATAACACCATTTTAAATGTTGAAACTGAGACATTTTACCACTTCATGAAAAATATTACCTCCTTTTAAATCTGCAGCAAATCCTAACTGAGGAGAACTACAACAGGTCTGCGTCTAAAATGAACATTTCAGAGATCAAGAGTCTCTCTGGTCAAGATGGAGAGAGCTTCACCAAAATGTTGTGAAACAACTTGATAAAAATGTTCCGTAATGTAAAACTGCAACCGCTTGAAGATGGTTTAAAAGCCTGCATATCTGCATGAGGTTGCATTAGTGCAGATGTGGGCAGCTTCCACATCTGTGAAGCTCCATCAATGCTGAGAAGTACGTGGAGGTTTCATCTACTCCCATCCAGACAACGTCCTTCAGGAAATATTTTAGATTTCAGCAAGACGATGCTAAACCACATCCTATATTCATTTCATGGCTTCTCAGGAGAAGAGTCCAGCTGCTGAACTGGTCTGCCTGCTGTCCACCAGTACAAGACGTCTGGAGCATCGGGAAAACAAAAATCCAGCAATGAAGATCCAGAACTGTTAAGCAGGTAAAATCCTCCCTTAGACCAGAATGCAACAACATTCCTCTTCTAAAACTCCAGCAGATGGTCTCCTCACTTCCCAGATGTTTGCAGACAGATGTTAGAAACAAGAGGAGATACTACAACATCTTGAACGTCACCATAGAACGTCTTTTTACAGATGTGTAGCTGTGGTCAGAGTCAAAATGAGCTCATATTTTAAAGACACATGACAGAACTTATGCCGTTTTCCCGTCACGTGCGCCCCCCGTTGATGGCTAACTCAGCATCCATCTTGGATCCTACCTGACCTGTTTGCTCTCTCCAGCCAGCAACAGACGAACTTACCATGACTTTTGCTTTGTCTCTTTTTTTTTCTTTTAATTTTCTTGCATTTCTTTGCTGAATCAGCAATGTTGCGTGTTTAAAACAGCCAGTAAGTTTTCTAGCGTGGAGTGAAACTATGCTGTAACGTCACACAGCATCACGGATAAAGGAGTTCTATAGTGCAGTTTCTCAGCCTTGGGACGCTGCTGGGTAGCCGCTCCAGAAATGAACAATAGATGTCACTGTGTCATCGAACAAGTCCGGAATATGGAGTTTTAAGGTCAAAAAGTTGCGTAATGTGTCTTTAATTGTTGATTGATAAAATGTGAGATTTAATAATGATTGCATTCTGTTTATATTTACATTTTGAACAATAATCTAGTTGTAAATTAGACAAAATCCAGATTTTGATTGATGTTATTGTTCCTTAAATGAAAACTGCATGTTTTTTCAAATCAACGTCGGATTGAATTATTGCTAAAATATGTGATTTCAGTTCAAGAGACTTTTATATTGTGCTTTATATGTTTGCTACTAAACTTTTTCACAGTATCCTAATTATGAACATTTTATTGTAATTAGATTTAAACTCCCAAACGGACTTCTCCACAATCAGCCAAAGGTGTTAAAAAGTGGAAAATATAATTTATAAAGTATGTATATACCTATATACCTATATATATATATATATATATATATATATATATATATATATATATATATATATATATATATATATGTATATATATATATATATATATATATATATATATATATATATATATATATATATATATTTATATATATACACATACACATACTTTATAAATTATATTTTTTATATACATATATATATATATATATATACATACTTTATAAATTATATTATAATTATTTTTTATATACATATATATATATATATATATATATATATATATATGAATATGAATGTGAATGAAAAAAGTGTCAATACATTAATAAATAAATGTTCAAGGAAAATAACAGAAATAAATATAGCTGTAAAAATTAAAGTTTTTTTTTTTTTTTAAACACTAAACAAAATAATTAAACTGAAAGTTAGATGGAAGGTAAATAATTTAATACAAAGTTAAACTAAAAGAGTTCATTCATTCATTCATTTTCTGAACCGCTTAATCCAATTCAGGGTCGCGGGAAAGCTGGAGCCTATCCCAGCTGGCTTTGGGCAACAGGCAGGGTACACCCTGGACAGCTCGCCAGTCCATCGCAGGGCCAAGAGTTGAAATGACTAAATAAATATAAATTTATGTCAAATTTGACAGGTTTCTTAATGGAAAAAACAAAGTTTCAATACACTTAATTTAATTTATTGACATAATAATTTGTTTAGAGAACCATTCTTTATATTTTCTGTATTTATTTTGTATTTTGTATTTATATATATATATATATATATATATATATATATATATATATATATATATATATATATATATATATATACATATATATATATATATAATGACTTGTAAACTTTTAAGAAAACAACACAAAGTGGGAGGAATGGTTTAATAGCAAGGTAGCTGTTTTCAGCCAGGGTATTAACTAGACATTAGTGTGACTCGCCAATGTGATTTTAATGGTTTTCGGATGACAGGAGGAATGAGTTATATCAGCCTCTCCATGCTGAGAAGGTGTGAGGACAGAATGAGTAAAGAAGATGGATGCAGAAAAGGTGAAGAAGGACGTAGGAGTAGAGGAGGGAGCAGCTTCTGGGCTAGCTTTATAGCGCTACGATGCACCGTAACTCAGTGCTGGACAGCGCGTAGACCTTCATCTGGCAAGGACAAACCAAGATGACATACAGAGCTCTCATTTGTCCTTTCACATTTTACCTTTCAATTTTATATCTGTGCTACAGCCATAAATGGAGCTGGACTTGCACCAAACAAACTGAACCTAAAAGGAAAATGTCCGTGTAGGGAAACAAAACGCAGTAACTATGGTAACACGAAATGTAACTTTTTTACTTCACTGGAGATAACAGCTGATTTGACTGAACTTTTCACCTGCTCTCCGGCTGGGCTCAAGTAAATCAAGTGGAGCGATTCCTATGAACCTGTGATTTCCTGCACATGATGCATTTAATGAGTTGCACTGATCTGCTTTCAGCAACCTTGATCACCTGTTTTAGATTAAAAATATGTGTTAGTGGAAACTGTGTCATAGCAATGCAAAACAACAATTAACCACAACACTAATTCACATAAATACAACTAAATAATGTTAGACAAGCAGTGTAACAAGTAATTAGCTGCACTCGCGTGATAAAATGATTTTTTAAAACGTAGTGTCTGCTTCAAAGTAACTTTTTTTTCCCTAAACCTAACCACATAGTTCATCATTCCTAACCAGCATGAAGTGAAAACAAAAGTGAAGGTGAAAACTAAATTTTGTTGAGACTTGTTAGCATTGATTAGCAGTCGCCTATGCAGCCTCCAGAAAACTGACTTTTCTCCTCATACAGATGATAATCAATACTTCCACCAGTTTTCTACACTGTAATGACAGTCTAATCCTCTGTACAGCTTGTTTCTTTTTCCTTTTCCACAAATAAGAGACATTTGTGTAGCAGAGCAGAATCAGTCCATTTAGTTAGTCATCGGGATGCTTCTTCTGAATACAGCTCAAATACTTTGTGCCAAAAAATATCACTTGCACCTACCAAAATTAGTTGTTCGTGCCATATTTTGTTTGTTTAATTAATAACAGGATCAAACCACATTTATTTTTACAGGAAGAATAAGCAAAGCCAATCAAAATGCAGAACATTCTTAAAATGAAGACATAATAAGAATAAAATATTTGCTAAAAACAGATGTAGTAAGAAATATATGTCAAATATTTTTAAACGTTCTCACCTAGATATATATATATATATATATATATATATATATATATATATATATATATATATATATATATATATATATATATATACATACATACATACATATATATATATATACATATATATATATACATTTATAATTTGTGTTTATTATGTGAAGCACTTTGAGCTGCTTTGTATGAAAAGTGCTGTATAAATAAAGTTTGATTAAACAAAAAAGATGAAGAGCACTAAAAGGTTTAAAAAAGAAAAGTGAGTTTTTAATTTAGGGTTAGGGTCCAAAAGAGTTAAACTAAAACTGATGGGATGCATCTACAGCCATCATGTGAGGATGTCCTTCAAGCAGCACGGATGCTCCTCGGAGGCTGTTTTTTTTTTTACACACGTTGCACAACACATCCCAAGCAAATCCTGCATTTTACTGACGAGATTCTCATGTTTGAGCCACACTTCACAATTATCTACTTATTCTCACCTCTTTCTAACAGTTTCACAATTAATTTGCTTTCCAGTCTCTACAAGTGCTTCCAAAAACAGTTCTGGAGCTTTTTCTCTGCCAGAGCCTGTCTCCCACCTCAAAGCTCCAACTTACACTTAAAGCAACTCCAAAAAAAGTTAAAGACCTCCTTCTTGACGTGTGTCCCAAAATAAGGCCGATGAAATAGCTGAGTCCTAAAGTCCTTGAGCATCATTACTGCCGTAAAGTTAAATGTTGGCACGGCTTCCTCCAGTCCCGGGGAGGCATGAGGTTGGGAATGTGAGCCAGCTCCGGCTCTTTCCCTGTAGTGACTCAGGTCTCTTTGGCTGGGTATGAGTCACTCCTCCGCTTCCGGGATCGATATTCAAAAAAGCAGGCGGACATGAATCAAATAACAATGAGCCAGTGTCAGAGAAAATCTCCTTGTAGCCATTAAGAAATTAAGATTCCTTTTTTTTTTTTGCCTTCTAGCACTTTATTTTAAAGCGCCGTCTACCTCCTGCTACACACTTCTATAGCGAGATGTATCAGAAGCTCCAGTTCTTGAACTCGTCAGGCTGTCGGTATCGTCTTCTGTCCGGTGCAACCCTGCAGTTTTAATGTGCAAGACTCATCCACAAGATTGATTGGACCTAATTCAGCGTCCCATAATAGCCCAGTATTTAAAAAGTTTCCTCCCTCTCATGCTATTTGTGAGATTGAATGGAGGGTAAGATACATACCAGAATTAGAAACTGAGCTTTCTGCAGCTGTGTGTCTGTGTGTGTGTGTGTGTGTGTGTGTGTGTGTGTGTGTGTGTGTGTGTGTGTGTGTGTGTGTGTGTGTGTGTGTGTGTGTGTGTATACAAAATGGGAAGGTTTTTTTATAAATACAAAGGACATCCTCCTTTTAGCTCCTTATTATTTGCAGAAAATACTTTTTGCATCTTTGCAGGCTGACAGGAATTACTGATTAGTCAGATTATGATGGTGGCCACATGCAGGACAGTTCAAACTGCATCAAAAAGACATGAAACGTGCACAAATGGACCAAATTTCAGTAACAATACCAGAACTAGATTCTCTGTATGAATGGACTGAAAGAAAAAGACATAAAACACTAAAAAACTGGTGTTTTAAGTTTCAGAATTACTCTCTCATTACTTTTTAGAACTGTGATGGACTGGCGACCTGTCCAAGGTGTATCCTGCCTCTCTACTAGCGATTGCTGGGATAAGCTCCAGCTTCCCTAACTGGACTAACAATCAAAATGGATGGATTACATTACTTTAAATAAAATCCTTCACATTATTCTGACCATCTAACACTGCATTAAATTTTAAATTTATTGAGAGGATAGCCCCTTGAGAAGATACATCTCGTTTTCAAGGGGGTCCTCAACACAGACAGATACAGATAACCATACAATCCTTACATAGACATAACCACAACATTCACGCTAGACAAAAGCTCTCTAATCGCCCCTATAAACCCAACCCTTGGTACAAGTGAAATAAAATACATTTACCAGAAAAGTACAGTATATCCATGGACATACACATTTAAACAACAATCTTGATAGGCCATTGCACAGCATAAATCAAAGTAAATATTTTTGGAAGAATACAACAATATCAGAAGCAAGAGCAAGTTGTTTGTAAATAGCTGAATATAGCTGTCCTAAAGCTTTGCTGAGAATTAAATTCAGCATTACTGCTAGATGATTGCAACTTCTCTCACTGAAACTTTATTGACTAGTCGACTACTTGTAACTAAATAAATCAATTACTTGTGATAAGTTACAATACAGGAAAAACCTTTTGTGTTTTCTTTTCATTTTCTGGTCTTCTTTTCAAAAAGTGTTCAAAACTTTGCTTCTCTTTCGCTTTGAAGTCAAGCTGGACCACTAAACTCTGTGAGGTCTTTCCAGCGATGCAGCCCCTGACGAAGGCTCCACATGCACAGCTCCAACAACATACATAATAAATTTGTCAGTGTGCCATCACAACTATTCACAAACACAGTTTTAGGGTGAGAAATGCTGATTTGTGATCTGCCTGTCCATCATGCACCTGCATCCATCAGTCGTATTGAAATATGGTATCAATCCTGATGTTGATGTTTCAGATATAATTATATATATTAACTGTATCAGTTTATTATCTATAAGGGCTGTGAGAGGCCTCTCTTCTGGACTTTTTGATGCCCAGCTGGTTGAGAGGTTAAGGATGTAACATCACACCGATCTAGATCAGCTGAATTATCAATGATCCAGCAGGATCGGTCCGAGCTGAAAATACGGATCAGTCTATTGCTAATTTATTGTGTTAAATCAGGATATTATATTATCTCATATCCATCACTGACTCCTGAATTAAATCTATCTGAAATCATATTGTGACCATAGACTGTATATAAAGAGATGGACGGAGCCTTCGTGACGTCACCCATAGGTTTCTGAAGAGCTGAATTGAAGCTCGGTGGGAGGTTCCTACCATCACCATGTTGGCAGCATCATGTGTGTCGTCTCGCCCGGAAAATACAAATATGGGCAAAGAGGTAGAGCTGAGAGGGGAGCTGTGAGCGTCATGGTGGATGATTGACATCGAGCAAACTCCGAGCTTTCTGTAGCTAAGAGCTAACTAAGCTAATCCCGAGATAACGGGAGCTAACCAGCTAACGGAGGTAAGTGGGCTGAAGCCAAGTCAAGTTGTTAACCGACTAACCGCGGTTGTTCTACGTTCTTCTGACTTGAAGCCAGAGATTGGTACCTGTCAATCAAAAGGACACACCCCTAAATATTCCGAGCTCAGAGATTAAATTACTTTTAAACTGACGATTTAGAAAAAAATTCACTCCCCCCACAGTTGTCATGAAGATAAACGTGACTTATAAACCAAAAATGGATTTTTGAACCAGGCTGTAAACATGTTTATTTTGCCGTGAAGTTGGCCTTTTTAACATGGAAGTCAATGGGGATTTGCTCTATTTTGCAGCCCATAGTGGATGAAGGGGGAACTGCAGTTTTATCCACTTCCACATAAGCTTCACTTTCGACCGCCGGAGGTTGCCGCTTGATTGTGACACATTTTGTGATCAGTAAGAGCTGAATTGATTTTAAAAAAAAAAAAAAAAGTAAGAGCTGAATTGCTATCAGTTGTGTCAATATATCATACCATGATCAAACCTAAATTCAATTCTGGGGACGTTGATTTTTACAAATTAGGGTCGTAATTATTTCCTTTTAGTTGTTTTGCTTGGCCTTAGATCTATTGATGCATTTATTTTATATCATTTTCACCTCATAATCTAACAATTGAGGCAGTTCTGAAGAGATCATGTCTGCATGCTGACTGACATTAAAAGGGTGGAAGTTTCATATGAAGTTTTACATTTAAAAAAAAAAAAAAAAGAAGAAAGAAAGAAAGAAAGAAAACAGGTCAACCAAAACAAAAAACTTGAAGTTTTAAGGGTTGGTCATTTTATTTTTATTTTCTCTGCTTTTATATTTTTTAAATCTTAACATGATTTAATTGTTTCTGGACTGTTTGTATTTCTCTTTCCGTGTTTGTGCTATTATTAAATTGTTTACAAATCTGCTAAACGGATCAATTTGACCTGCCATTAGTCAGCAAAAAGTGTAATATACAGTCTTCTGGTGCACAAAAAAACTAAATATGAGCTTCAATAAGAAGTTAAAGAATTACGAATAATCAATGTGTTTGAGAAAAGCATAAAAAGAACAATATTAAAGACTTATGAAGAGAGGCATAATGTGAATTACCTTGAGTAATTACGATGGTGTTACATTTTTGAATATCTGCAAATGCTTTCAAAACTATTAATAGAAAGGAATGTAATCTGTAATTAATGCAAAATTTGGAACAACTGGATGTTGTATGTGAATATTGTAAAATGTATAACAAGAATGGACATAGGATGATTATGAAATTAAGGGGCAGATATCATAAGATTGCTCTTCTTTCTGCTCCTTTTCATTCAAGCCATATTAAATTGGCAGTCTTATTTTGTATTTATTTTTATGTTGTTTTGAATTAAATAAGTAAAAATGAAATGAAAAGAAATAATAAGGATAAAAAGAATCAAATTTGAAACAACAAATCAGAAATAAATCACAACCCTTTAAAAAACTCTTCCACGAATAAATTCTGACTCACTTTAATAAATAAATAACACCACTCTGACTTGTCTAATAAGTTTAGTGAATATTCACATGCACACCCTGAAAAATAGGATTCAAGATGACCTGATGGACTCACAACACGGTTTTAGATGGACTTTAGATCCTTAAAGCAGAATAAATCAGTAAAATCAGAGCAAAGTTTCTGAGTATGTGCTCCTCTCTTGTATCCATGTATGTGCTGCTCACCATATGGCTGCAGGAACATGGAGATTCTCTCACTCACTGCTTCTCCCTGTGTGTGCCAAAGCTCTGCTGTTCCTCCTCCATCCCTTCCCCTCCCATTCTTCTGTGAGAGAAGTCGCCATGCTGAGCTGCCTGGGTGTACTCTCACCTCCCCCACTCCCTCCATCCCTCCATCTCTCCTCCTATCACTTCCTTATATCACCTCTTACATCCGTCATGTTTCTGGTAACACACAGGCTACTGATAAAACAAAAAAAAGAGATGGAAGTTGAAAGTTTTTATTTAAAACCTGCTATAAACGGACAGTCGAGGCTTTCGGGGGAAACCCCATTAGACACAGGATATGATGACTCATGCCAAAAACTGTCAGAGGTAATTTGATACACGAGAATATGAGAGTACAGTATGAAATGCTTCTCTGCCAACCAAAGCATCTCTCTCGTGTACTTTTCACTTTCTCCTCATTTCCTCCTCTACTCTTCTCACCTCCCCCCTTCCTCCTCTTCCTCTCAGTATATTTCTGACTGCTTTTCCACCCACTCGCTCCTCATCCTCGCTTTTTCTCTCTGTTTATCAGCCTCTCTCTCTCTTTTCTACCACTCTTGTGCCCTCTGTGTTCTTTTAAAATGGTGTTCATCTTGTATCAGGGGAAGTATCTCTCTAAATATATGAACAAATGACCTATATGTTTGCATGGATATGAAAAGTTGTTGATTATTTGTCATGTTTCTAAATCAATCTGCTTTTTATTACTGACTCATGTTTTTGTAACACCATTAAACATGTCAGTGATCCTGCCTGTGAGCTTATGAGGGGAGGCAGGTTTTGCAGAGGAGGAAACAAGGTGGAAATTGCACCATCAGTAACAGGAAGAGAACCCCCAAACAGGAGAGATCAACGTTGTCATTTAATGTTCCTAGAAAGCACTGCTACATGGACTACTGTCAGCATTTTTCATGTTTTTCATGTTCTTTTTTTAGGACCGATTTTTCTTCTTACATCCGAGCAGAACCTGACGCGACGCAGAGGCACACACATCAAATTCTTCTGACACTGAGGTGTTGAGATAACGGGTATTCCAGGATTCTAGGAACGTAAAATCAGACTTTCTCTGCAAACTCAACTTTAATATAAATAAATAAACAAACACACATTGGATATGAATTGCATGAAAGCGAATGTCAGACTTTGGAGGACTACAAACTATATGAATATGTGTAAGAAGCAAAGCATATTGTTAAACTTCACTGTCTTATTTGCGTTTGTTTTGAACCCCTCCCATTGGCGAAAAATCTATTTTGCAGTTTCCTGCAACCCTATTTTCCATGCCCCACCAGGTGACAACAGAATTCATTCACAGATGCACTACAAAACTTGTCCAGACTTTCTCAGTGAAGCACTCTCTAACAATGGCTACTTCTCCGTCTGTCTTGCATCCTGTTTCTTCTCTGAGGTCTCTGCAGCCAGTAAAGGTCAGTCTGATGTTGACTTTTGAGATATGTCTTGCTCCATCTCTTAAATCAGGGGTGTCCAACTCCAGTCCTCGAGGGCCGGTATCCGGCAGGTTTTTGTTGTTTCCCTCCACCAACACAGCTGATTCAAATCAAATGCATCCAGCAGCTTCTTGTCAACCTGTTTTTAAGTTTTCGGTCAGGCGTGCCGGAGCATGGAGACAACAAAAACCTGCAGGATACCGGCCCTCGAGGACTGGAGTTCAACACTTGTGTCCTAAATGGAACATTTAGAAAAGTTTCCATCTTAATGATCCAGACCATGTTTTCTGAGCATCACAGATCTTACCAGAGCCAGCTCCTTTGTTAGTTGTAGCCCTCATGTTGGCATAATGAGGTAGAAATGTATACAGAAATGAAATAAGGAAATGCAGAGATATTGTAATGTATCATATCGTTTCGCATGCCCGGATGACCATGTGATATGCCATGCAATGCCATATCACATGGCATTGCATGGCATCGGGTCTTATCATAAATGCAAAAAGAAAATGTAAGGGTGAAAATAATGAGGACATAAATATGAATGTGAATGAAAAAAGTGTCAATACATTAATAAATAAATGTTCAAGGAAAATAACAGAAATAAATATAGGCATAAAAATTAAAGTTTTTTTTATTTTTTTAAACACTAAGTAAAATAATTAAACTGAAAGTTAGATGGAAGGTAAATAATTTAATACAAAGTTAAACTAAAAGAGTTCATTCATTCATTTTCGGAACCGCTTAATCCAATTAGGGTCGCGGGGAAGCTGGAGCCTATCCCAGCTGGCTTTGGGCAACAGGCAGGGTACACCCTGGACAGCTCGCCAGTCCATCGCAGGGCCACTAAAAGAGTTTAAATGACTAAATAAATATAAATTTATGTCAAATTTGACAGGTTTCTTAATGGAAAAAAACAAAGTTTCAATACACTTAATCTAATTTATTGACATAATAATTTGTTTAGAGAACCATTCTTTATATTTTCTGTATTTATTTTGGCTGTTTCAGTCCTTCATACTACCCTCACCAATAGTCACTGTTGGTAGTGACCAAACAAGAATTTCTGAATACAAACAGCTGAAATCGGTTTCTTCTGAAGGGAGTCTAGGCTTTCCCTTAAGGCCCATTTATGCCCCCTTTACATGCATAATAGGTACATCCATTTCAAACATCACTGTCCTCATACTTCCATGTTTAAAACTTCTCAACACTGCTCCAACAGTGGAACTACTCCATTTGCTTTGTCATGATACTGATCCACAAGAGCCCCAAAAAGTACCAAGTTACGGATGTAAATGCATAAGACGCACAAGATGTTGCATATTTATCTTTTACGTGGAGGGTAAATGGTCTTCTAGGGATAGGCTGAGAAGCTGAGTCATCCAGGAGGAGCTGAGCAAACCCGTGACCCACATGGACGAAGCCACATGGGGTAAACCAGGCATCTGGTTAGGATACACCCTGGATGCCTTCCTGGGTAGGCATTCTGTGCACATCCCTCCAGGAGGTCCCACAGAGGACTACAGACAAGTTTGAAGGAAAGCCTGTCTTAGTTGGTCTGGCTACTCCTCAGGATCCCCCTGAATGAGCTGGAAGAAGTGGCTGGAGGAGAGAGTGGTTTGGACTTAGGCTACTGCTCCCACAATCTGCACGGATGGGCTTTTTTTCTTTCCTGTTTTCCCACCATGACCACAGCTTCCTACTGCAGGCTGTAATAAGAAGGCTGAAGTTGCCATTTGTAACTTATGCCACTAGATGTCACTACCCCCTTTATATCTGACGAGACTGTGTGTAGTGTTGCTGCTCGGTCTTGATGCCGACATTTACTGGCAGTTGTGTTTGTGTACATGTGATGATTAAAAAGCCAGTATAGGACACAGTATTATTGAGTCAGCCTTGACTTTACAAAAGCTTCAAGAGTCTGATTGAACTTGCCCTGCATATCATCTGGAGCGTGGGGGGAGGTTGGGACCTACAATTTGAATAGATCCCCCAAAATTACTAGAAGTTAATATTGACTGGGCGCGCCTAACTGGTTTTTGAATATATGGATACCCAGCAGGCTGAGGCCTTTGGGAAGGTCTCTATCTCTGTGGTCTTGGTCAATGGCTCCATCTCAAATTAGAAAGGAAGTATGAGTACAAGAATGATGAGATGCCTTGCTTTATCTCACATGGCATTGCTAACACACAAATACAATCAAGCAAAAATCAGAAACCAGACTTTTGAAGAGTGAAAAAGGCAGAGTAATATGAAACCCAGCTTTTAAGACACAGACAGAAAAAAAGATAAGAAGTGAAAGGGAAAGGAATGTGATGGGGGAAGGGATGAGAGAGAGAAAGTAGGGACAGATGGAGAGAGCACCAGAGCCAACAGCAGAGCTAAGTGGGTAGTGTGCTCCCTAGACAGTACTCCATATGGCCTGGCAATGCCATACACAGCCAGGCAGCACAAACACTCATACACATTATATACACACACACACACACACAAGCCCACATATACTTCCATACAAACATATCAGATTTACGTAGGTATTGCATATTCACACAATAATTACCACTTAGTGATGATTTTCATCACTGCTGCTCTTTAAATTCTAAATTTATTCCCAGATCCATCCCATTAATAATGATATACACTCGATTATCTAAATGTAATTTCATGTGATAGAAAATACAGCCAAAAAGAAATAGTTTCACTGTGTCGCTGGATGGGATTTGTGCCAGTTTGACCCCTGCATAATTTCTGTAAGCAGCCACAATTTCTTAGTCACTTCTCACACTCTGTAAACATTTCTTTATGGGGTTTGGAGTAATCACAAGAAATGTTAATCATTTTTTAATCCACACCTAATGGAGAATATTATCCCACTGTTTAAAGCCTAACCCATAGTATAAGATTTTAAGTTGAGCTTTCACAAAGCAAAGAAATGTTGGACATTGCAAACAAATGTCTAAGATCTGAGGCAAACTGGCTGTTTAACAGTCAGTCCTCAATCACTATGATTAACATGATTTATAAGACTGTCCTCCTTGCCAAAGCATGCCCATGTGGAGTATGAGCATGTAAGCAGATACAGCATTACAATCCAACATTAAGGGACCTACAATGGTCATGAGAGCAGTTGAATTAGAAAGTAAAACATGGTTTTGATGATGGTGTCCATTTTATTCTAAAGAGGATGTATTTAAACTTTAGCCCTGACCCTTTTCTAACACTTACCAAGTCATGTTACAATCCAAGGCCAACCAGAAAACAACAAAGTTTAATCCTAATGTTTTTATATTTTTCATCTGACCAACCTGTAAAATAGTGAACGTAAAGATGACACTAGAAATAATTAATTCTATGTCAAAGCATAATTACTTTCTGATTCTGGAACAAAAACAGAATTTTCATGCCACTTAAGTGACAGAGGTTTGCTTTAATTTTGCCTCATTTGAAGGTCCATGATTGAAAGCAGAACCCTTACTGGAGCTACTTGTTCCATAGTTTAACATTACAACCCCGCTCCTAAACTTTGGCAGATTTTCAAACTTTGGCGCTCCGTCACAGTGACTGATTCAGCATCTGTCTCGCATCCTGTTTCTACTCTGAGCTCTCTTCAGACGGTAAAAGTCAGTCTCGTGTTGATTCTTGTCTTTTCATTTGCTCTGTGCATTTCTCTCTTTGTTTTTC
Source organism: Telmatherina bonti (assembly GCF_933228915.1). Classification (NCBI taxonomy): domain Eukaryota; kingdom Metazoa; phylum Chordata; class Actinopteri; order Atheriniformes; family Telmatherinidae; genus Telmatherina; species Telmatherina bonti. The sequence continues at coordinate 14,777,261 of NC_136629.1, forward strand.
TCTCTTCCTTTCATAATCTCCTCATGCTTCTTTAATGAATCAGCTATGATGCGTGTGTTGACATAGAGTTGCTGCTGTGTGTCAGGATGCCGTGTAAAGCCATGTTCTGGGTTTTAACACAAACTTGTGAAATGTGGTTTCTCGGCTTCAGGATGTTGCAGAGCAACAATATCTTCTGGATTGTACACCATAAATATCAGTATGCCATCAAAATAACTCAGAAGCATCGAGGTTTAAGGTTGGAAAGTTGTATGTGACACTTTAATGATAACAAAGACAACCTTGTCTTCATGACAGCTTAACATGCATGATAGAGATCAGTCAGGTATGTTGGAGGTTAAGTCCCAGGTCACCAACTTTCAGACTATGGCTACTCTTTTGTAAGAACACAAACTGCTTCTGGTGTGTGAGAGTGATGTGAAAGCATGTAAGTGTTCTTACTCTTCTCAAAGAAGCGTAGATTCCCCTTTTCTACAACCCTTTCAGGCAGCCCAACCCTCATGTATCTGTGGTCAGAGCAGATGTTCACCCTCCTGGTCATTTAACTTACTTTTGTCCCTCAGACAACTTTTTCTCTCCTTTTGGGTTCATCATGAATTTATTCCCATGGCCTATGATGGAACCTATTGTACTTTATGACATCATTCAGTGACCTCTAACAACTTTTAGGATAACCAATAAACTTCCTTTATCGAGGAATTGGCAATTCGGGTCCAGACTGGTCAAAACTTTTGACATGTGACCTCCCACCACAGACATTTTTCACACCTGTACAAAAACATAAAAATATCATGTGGTGTGGACCGTCACGGGACTTTATCACTTTGTAGAATTTGTTGTGTGAACTTGATGTAGCAAAAGAAATTTTATGTTTGACCTGGTTAACAAACTGAAAATATTAAAAGATTGCACGACTAATCGATAAATTGTCTTTTACAATGTTACAATTTTACAATACCCCAAATGAGCAGATGGATCCTGGCGAAGTATTACAAAGAGGACTAGATATTAGATATAATAACAAGCTAATATATTATTTCCAATGTAAATGCTGTCCACACAACACGTGTTTAGCAAAAGGCACTTCCGTAAAGATGGAGTTGGATTTTCAATATTTTCAAAATAAATTAACTAAAAAAATAACTACAATCATAATTAGATAGTTTTTTAAACATGTAGGTTCCAGTCTGTCCATATTTGATGTGTTATTAAATTACAACTTTAATTAATGACAAAGACCCTTCTTAAATGTTTGCCTACCAGTAAAAAAAAAAAAAAAAAAACAACCTTTTGTCATTTGTCATTAATTAATGGAAGCGTAGAGCTGTCATCCTCATAAAAAAAAAGTTTGGGTCTTATTATGTTATAACGTGATATTGTAAAAATGTATAACCACTTGAACGCTGGCGGGATTACATCTCTCAGCTGGCGCGGGAGCGCCTTGGGACCCCCCCACAGAGTAGGCTAATGTGGCTGGGGAGAGGGAAGTCTGGGCTTCGCTGCTTAGGCTGCTGCCCCCGCGATCAGACCCCCGATAAGCAGTAGAAGAGGGATAGATAGATGGCACTTGGATGCACCGATGATGTTTGCATTCATAGCGATTCTCGTGCCGCTCAAGTTTCAATTAGAAATGATGCCACGTCATCGGGATTGGACTCATTTTTCCTTCTGTACAGACCCATCCATCCATCCATCCATCTTCTGCCGCTTATCCGGGGTCGGGTCGCGGGGGCAGCAGCCTAAGCAGGGAAGCCCAGACTTCCCTCTCCCCAGCCACATTTGCCAACTCTGCGGGGGGGATCCCGAGGCGTTCCCAGGCCAGCCGAGAGATGTAATCCCTCCAGCGTGTCCTGGGTCTTCCCCGGGGGCTCCTCCCAGAGGGACGTGCCTGGAACACCTCACCAGGGAGGCGTCCAGGAGGCATCCTGACCAGATGACCGAGCCACCTCAACTGGTTCCTCTCGATGCGAAGGAGCAGCGGCTCTACTCTGAGCCTCTCCCGGATGACCGAGCTCCTCACCCTATCTCTAAGGGAGAGGCCGGCCACCCTGCGGAGGAAACTCATTTCAGCCGCCTGTATACGAGATCTCGTTCTTTCGGTCACGACCCACAGCTCTTGACCATAGGTGAGGGTAGGAACGTAGATCGACTGGTAAATCGAGAGCTTCACCTTCTGGCTCAGCTCCTTCTTCACCACGACAGACCGGCACAGAGTCCGCATTACTGCAGACGCCGCACCGATCCGTCTGTCGATCTCGCGCTCCATCCTTCCCTCACTCGTGAACAAGACCCCGAGATATTTAAACTCCTCCACTTGAGGCAGGACCTGACCCCCGACCCGGAGAGGGCAATCCACCCTATTCCGGCTGAGGACCATGGTCTCAGATTTTGAGGTGCTGATTCTCATCCCAGCCGCTTCACACTCGGCCGCGAATCGCTCAAGCGAGAGCTGGAGATCACGACCAGATGAAGCCAACAGGACCACGTCATCCGCAAAAAGCAGGGACCCAATCCTGAGGCCACCAAGTCGGATCCCCTCAACACCTCGGCTGCGCCTAGAAATTCTGTCCATATAAGTTATGAACAGAATCGGTAATAAAGGGCAGCCTTGGCGGAGTCCAACCCTCACCGGAAACGGATCCGACTTACTACCGGCAATGCGGACCAAGCTCTGACACCTGTCGTACAGGGACCGGACAGCTCGTACAAGGGGGTCCGGTACCCCATACTCCCGGAGTACCCCCCACAGGAGCCCCCAGGGGACACGGTCGAATGCCTTCTCCAGGTCCACAAAGCACATGTAGACTGGTTGGGCAAACTCCCATGCCCCCTCCAGGACCCCAGAGAGGGTATAGAGCTGGTCCACTGTTCCGTGACCAGGACGAAAACCACACTGCTCCTCCTCAATCCGGGATTCGACTATCCGGCGGACCCTCCTCTCCAGGACCCCTGAATAGACCTTACCAGTGAGGCTGAGGAGTGTGATTCCCCTGTAATTGGAACACACCCTCCGGTCCCCCTTCTTAAAAAGGGGGACCACCACCCCAGTCTGCCAATCCAGCGGTACTGCCCCCGATGTCCACGCGATGCTGCAGAGGCGTGTCAGCCAGGACAGCCCCACAGCATCCAGAGCCTTAAGGAACTCCGGGCGGATCTCATCCACCCCCGGGGCCTTGCCGCCAAGGAGCTTTTTGACCACCTCAGCGACTTCAGCCCCAGAGATAGGAGAGTCCACCCCTGAGTCCACCAGCTCTGCTCCCTCATGGGAAGACGTGTTGGTAGGATTGAGGAGGTCTTCGAAGTATTCCCTCCACCGACCCACAACGTCCCGAGTTGAGGTCAGCAGCTCCCCACCTCCACTGTACACAGTATTGATGGAGCACTGCTTCCCCCTCCTGAGCCGCCGGATGGTGGACCAGAATCTCCTCGAAGCCGTCCGGAAGTCTTTCTCCATGGCCTCGCCGAACTCCTCCCATGCCCGAATTTTTGCCTCGGCAACAGCCGAAGCCGCATGCCGCTTAGCCCGCCGGTACCCATCAGCTGCCTCCAGAGTCCCACAGGCCAAGAAGGCTCGATAGGACTCCTTCTTCAGCTTGACGGCATCCCTCACTGCTGGTGTCCACCAACGAGTCCTGGGATTACCGCCACGACAGGCACCAACTACCTTACAGCCACAGCTCCGGCTGGCCGCCTCAGCAATAGAGGCACGGAACACAGCCCATTCGGACTCAATGTCCCCCGCCTCACTCGGGACATGTTCGAAGCTCTGCTGAAGGTGGGAGTTGAAGCTCGCTCTGACAGGGGACTCAGCCAGACGTTCCCAGCAGACCCTCACAACACGTTTGGGCCTGCCAGCTCTGACCGGCTTCCTCCCCCACCATCTGAGCCAACTCACCACCAGGTGGTGATCAGTTGACAGCTCCGCCCCCCTCTTCACCCGAGTGTCCAAGGCATGTGGCCGCAGGTCCGACGATACGACTACAAAGTCGATCATTGAACTGCGGCCCAGGGAATCCTGATGCCAGGTGTACATATGGACACTCTTATGCTGGAACATGGTGTTCGTTATAGACAATCCATGACGAGCACAGAAGTCCAATAACAAAACACCATTTGGGTTCAGAGGGGGGGGACCATGCCTCCCAATCACTCCCCTCCAGGTCTCACTGTCATTGCCCACGTGAGCATTGAAGTCCCCCAGCAGAACAATGGAGTCCCCAGAAGGAGCACCCTCCAGCACTCCCTCCAAGGACTCCAGAAAGGGTGGGTACTCTGAACTGCTGTTCGGTGCATAAGCACAGACAACAGTCAGGACCCGTCCCCCCACCCGGAGGCGGAGGGAAACTACCCTTTCATCCACCGGGGTAAACCCCAACGTGCAGGCACCAAGCTGGGGGCTGATGAGAATGCCCACACCTGCTCGGCGCCTCTCACCATGAGCAACTCCAGAGTGGAAGAAGGTCCAGCCCCTCTCGAGGGTACTGGTTCCAGAGCCCAAGCCATGCGTCGAGGTGAGTCCAACTATATCTAGTCGGAACCGCTCAACCTCGCGCACAAGCTCAGGCTCCTTCCCCACCAGAGAGGTGACGTTCCACGTCCCTAGAGCCAGCTTCTGCAGCCGGGGATCGGACCGCCAGGGTCCCCGCCCCTTGCTGCCGCCCAGCTCACATTGCACCCGACCCCTACGGCTCCTCCCGCAGATGGTGAGCCCACGGGAGGTGGGGCCCATGTAACCCTTTCGGGCTAAGCCCGACCGGGCCCCATGGGCGAAGGCCCGGCCACCAGACGCTCGCTCTCGTACCCCGCTTCCATGCCTGGCTCCAGAGGGGGGTCCCGGTAACCCGCGTCCGGGCAAGGGAACATTCATGCCCAGGTTAGTCGTCATCATAGGGGTCTATGAGCCGTGCTTGGTCTGGTCCCTCCCCTAGACACCTGTTTGCCATGGGTGACCCTACCAGGGGCATAAAGCCCCCGACAACATAGCTGCTAGGATCTTCGGGACGCACAAACCCCTCCACCACGATAAGGTGACGGCTCAGGGAGAGACCCATGTACAGACCCATGCCTTTTAAAACTGTCCTTAAACTACGCATATTTATTACAATGGATCGAAAGTGTTCCAAAGCACCATAATTTCACAATGTCTCAACCCAAGTATGTAGAAAAACTCTATTAAGTCCTGTATGAGCCATTTATGATCTCCTATCCACCCCGCACACAATTTCTTCATCTAAAGTCAAAAATTACCAAGTTCCCGTTTTCAGATACATGATATGTTTCACGTTTTTACAATAAACTTATCACATTATAACGTGATATGTTTCACGTTTTTACAATAAACTATCACGTTATAACGTGATACGTTTCACGTTTTTAAAATAAAACTATCACGTTATAACGTGATACGTTTCACGTTTTTAAAATAAAACTATCACGTTATAACATAATAAGGCCCAAACTTTTTTTTATGAGGATGACAGCTCTACGCTTCCGTATTAATTCAACTTGTAATTTAATAATGCATGAAATATGGACAGACTGGAACCTATATGTTCAAAAAAACTATCTAGTTATGATTGTAGTTATTTTATTAGTTAATTTATTTTGAAAATATTGAAAATTTTACATACTCCACCTTTAAATAGTTATTTGCTTTATTATCAATTTGGCTTCAATTTGTTTGGGGTTTTTTTCCAAAAAAAAACACTGAAAAAGATTAAAGCATACACATTAATCTTTTTTCTAAATTCAAATTATGTCTTTTGGACCATTTTCTTCATTTTCACTAAAACTCCTTTCATGTCTGCAAACGAGACCAACACCATAAAAGTTTTTCTGGGTGGGACCACCCGAAAAGAAGAGACTCAATTTGTAGCAAGAAACACAAGAAATGTATTTCTTTTTTTTCTATACTAGGCAGTTAAGTTTATTCCAGCCATGAGAAAAGCATAACGGCGGGTGTTTTGCATGAACCCTAAACTGCAGCCGTTCACAACAAATACTTTTAGAGAACAGCTTTTTTTTGTCTTAACATAATGAAAATTCAAAATGTCACAAGACTGCTTGTTACTCAAACTTATTCCGCTATCTGGCTTCATCAGGATGATGTTAAACATGTAGCATATAATGTTGGTTTGAAGACAGAGCCAAAATAATTAGTTTTATTTTTACCAATGCATTATCAAACAGAATGAAAATATCAGAAAATAGAATCCCATTGTATGTTGATAAAAATATGTCCTAAACCAAACAATTTGAAAATTAGTCAATAATTAACAAACTTGTGAGGATATTAGGTGTTTGTACCTACATGTCTGCATGTAGGCACTAAGACACAGGCTGCTTCATAATCACAAACATGATCAAGCTATGATTTGATGGTAAGAAAAAAATCAGTCATGTTGCAACTTTAAAAGTAATTTACTCTCAGCACAGAAATGTTTGACACATTCTCAGATTTTACAAGATAGTTGCTTGCAGCTGTACATTGCAAACAAAGCAACTGAGGTGCTGCTGCGTATGCAGGGCAGAGCATACTGACTGAAGGGAGTTGGGGTGGGAGTGGCGGGGACCAGACCAGCGAGAACAAAACCATTATAAAAAATGTGAGCCGGGTAACCCAATCTTTGATACTTGTCAAACTTTTTGTTTGCATCTGTGTTGATAATTAGCACAGATACTTCTTATGAACTTATTAAACCCAGTCAAATATATGTTTCCAGTTAAACTCACTGGCCACTTTACTTGTTCAGTTGCTTGTTTTCATATGGGTTCATTAAAGTATTTCAAAAACTACCAATTTACTGGGATTTTCACACACAACATCTCTAGATATCCAGTGAGCAGCGAATGTCTGGACCACAATGTCTTGTTAATGTCTGAGGTCAGAGGGTAATGGGCAGACTGGTTGGAGATGATAGAAAGGCAGCAGAAAGTCGAATAAACACTGATTCCAACCGGAGGAGGCAGAATAGCATCTCTGAATACATAACATGCCCTACTCTGAGGCTGATGGGCAGCAGAAGACCACACTAGCTGACTGTCAGCTAAGAACAGGAAACTGAGGCAACAATTCACACAGACACAGAATTTAGACAACAGAGGATAGAAAAAATATTGCCTGGTGTGGTTAAACCCTACAGCCTGCCCGACCATGTTCATCCCTTTATGAGCACAGTGTAGCATCTTCTGATGGATACTTCCAGCAGGATGATGCATCATGTCACAAAGCTCACATCATCTCCAACTGCTTTCTTCAACATGACAATGACTTCACCAAACTTCAACGGCCTCCACCAGATCTGTCACCAGATCTCAGTCCAACAGAGCAGCTTTGGGGAGTGGTAGAACAGGAGATTCTCATCATGGATGTGCTGCTGAAAAATCCGAAGCAACTGTGTGATGCGATCATGTCAATATGGAGCAAAATCTCTGAGTAATGTTTCCAACAACTTGTTGAATCTATGAAACCAAGGAAAATTGCAGTTTTGAAAGAAAAGGGTTCCAACGGTACCAGCATAGTGGACTTAATAATGTCGCCAGTAATTGTAAACAGTATTAAAAATAATTAACAATGTCAAAAATTATGAAAATAAAAAAGTCACATATCTCCAAGTCTGCAATTAGGACATAACATCAGATCATATCACTGCTTTTCTTTTCTGTTGAATCATACAAGGAAACCTAGTCATAATCATCTCAAACTGCGTAATTCTTGGTATGTGTCTTCCCCAGTAGCTAAAGATGGAACCCTCTTCAACATACAGAAGTGTAAGTGCGAGTGTGTCTAGTCCCTTCCAGATCCCAGCTGGAGCAGAGACTCGTGGGAAGACCAGGATAGCAGCCAATCCCTGAAGGAAGTGAGGAAATGACTCCTCGCCAATCCCAAGACTGACTAAGGTTACTACGGGGCCGCTGGGCCATTGCCATGGCATCCTGCTATCAGGGGACACCTGGCCAATCACATTTGTCGATGTGAGGTGTAAACATCCATACTCTGTAGTACACCCATGTTGCTTCTACAGAAGCTTAAAAGAGAGGGAGGAGGGAAGGAAAATGTAAATGCAGACTTGATTGATGAAAAAAAATTAATTAAATTGCCCATTTATTCTTAAGAGAAAAATATCATGTCAGTGTTTCTTAAAAATAACTGGTTATATACTATATTATGATAACTGTGGTGTTTATTTCCATCATGCTCAAATGTAATTATATACATAACATTTATAACAAATATATTAACATTTTACAGTATTCTGATTATAGCAAAGGCTATATTGTATCATAATGTCTTTAAATTACAAAGGGAAGGGAATAAGGTTCATTCAAAATGAATATGGTCATTAATAACACATTGCAATCAGTCATTTGAAATCCATAATTTCAACGCCTGCACAGTGATTAACTACAGCTAAAGCAATGCATGTTCCCCTACAGACTGAGAAACTTCTACATTAAAACTTTAAAACCCTCAAGAGATTAACTCAAAAAGTACACAAGGGTGAAGTTTAAAGCAAGCTGTGTTCTTTCAAAGTACTTTCAGATTGCCAAGAGCTACATCGACAACTCACAAGAGATCTGTTTCTGTCTCTGCTAAGCTGCTCATCCTGACAAATGTTTGGCAGGAAATGACCAGCAGGTTTGCCTGCTTTTTTCCCTTCAGGTGGTAAAATAATTCTCTGAATAACCACTATGTGTCTGTGAGCATTCAGTGTTGTCCTCTTACAGTTTAAAGGAAAGAAAGAATTATCAGGATGCATCTTTTTAATTAAAACTATCACCGTTATTTCCTGTTAGACAAACTTACTAAGATTTTCAGCAACATAATTTTAAAACATCAAAGCACCAAATGACATGACATTGTTGTCCTTAAGTGTGAATGGGATTTCTATAAACAAAAATAAATTTCTCTTCTAGTTACTGGTTGATATAATGTCTGAAGCCATTACAATTGTAAAACTACCGTAGTTTAAAATAGAAAGAAATTACAAGAGATAGACTGCAATCATTCTGAAAGCTAGAGCAAAAAGGACTGACAAAAGAAAAAACAGAAAATCTAAAGACAGTGCTAGCTTCCAGTGAACATACTGTATGCTAACATTTGTGACAAAGAAATTACCAAAATGAAAGACTCAGTGATTTTACATGACATTAAAATCATTCTGTAAACGCTAATTCAGACGTGAACACTGTACTGCTGCTACATTAGCAAAGCTAGTGTATATGTCATCTATATCACACATAATTGTTTAAATAAAGATCAGTTTATCTTGATAAATAAACAATTGTCTTCCATTTATGAAAACTATAGGCATAAAAAGTCACTAAGTGAGATGTTTCATCTTTGTATGCTTGCTTAGATTGTCAGTTTAAGCAGTATATGCAATAAAATGACTGGCAATGGTAAAAAAAAAAATGCTAACAATAATAGCTAAACTGTGCTAACTTCAGTCACTATCATGCTGCATGCTATAGTTTGTAACAAAGAAAGATTCAGGGATTTTAATGAAACCATGTGCAAAATCCTGACATTAGCATTGTGCTGCAGCTACATTAATGAACTCAGGCTGCACAATGCTTACTGGTAACTACAAAGAGCTTTGTACTCACAACAAGGCAGACTGCAAGCTAGGTTTGTGTATATTTTAATGTGTTTATTGTAATTATCAGATTAAAAATTTAAATTCTTTAAAAATCCTCATACATAATAAACAAATACAAAGAAATATAGACATACCGCTGTGAACATATCGCTACCTTAGTTTAATCAATCTGCAGCAGAAATATTCACAGGAATGTCCATTGTCATTGGAGAAATGTGGGAAATACTGGTCAGGGAAGCACAAATTAATGGTATAAATGGAACCCATTTTATAAGATTTCTCAGAGAAGCAGATGTGCTCCAGTTGATTTACTCTGTAATTCCACCTCAATCTGAGCCAAACTACACATAAACTGCAAGAACTGTGCGGTGCACAGAGACAGAACATATACAAGACTTATTCTTTGATCATTGTGTGGCAGAAAAACACATCACTGGCTGCAGAAGTCACTGCAAACAGAAAGCTATGGAAACTTGCATTTCAAATGTGTGAGTAAGCTAGCAGAGATGGAGGTCCTCAAATAGCCTGACATCAAAGGGTGAAAACGACAGAATCTGTTTCAAATAACATCAGCAATTCAAGTCTCCATTTACAACCGCTGATCAAATAAACTGGCTCCACACAAACTCATACACTCACAGTGGTGAAGAACAGATGATCACTGAGCGGTTCCATTAAAAAGAATAGCTCCTGACCAACCCATCAAGCATCCCATCCTTACTAATTGGAGAAGAGATTGGAAGCATTATTTCAGAGTAAAATAAACTCTAACCACCGGCAATCTCGGTATGGTGTTCGATGGAAAGCTCAGATGGACAGAAGTGTTTAGTTTATATATTTAGAACTACAGAGGCATATTTCATGGCTGTCTTAAGGTTTACTGTGCATGTCCTCAAAAATTTATGTTACACATTCAATAGCTGCAGTTTGACTGGATGCAAGGTCACAGTGTCAACAGCTGTAAAAATGAAGTAAATATATGAAAATAAATGGCTTCGTTTAGGGGCCTCACACACCATCTACGACACCCATGCTAACCAAATGCATGGGTTAGCAAGCAAGTTTGTGAGAAGTTATGCTAACAATGAAGACTGTGAACACAAACTTAATTTTTAAAAAAAGCATGTATATTCTCATCTCTGCTCCATTTACATACAGAAAAAGACACACCCCTGTCAAACATCACTGCCCACATACTCCCATGCATCTGTGGTACTGCTCCGTTCATAACATCCGTCTACGTACAATGTATCTGTTCTCTGAAAACGGAAAGATGCAGAAGACAGACAGAGGACTTCATCTGTTTGTGTATTCTTATTTAGCATACAGCATTAATAAATCATACATCTCACTATGTCTACATCTGATACTTATATGACAGCGTGAATGTGTGGTGCTGTTGATTTGGCACAGATGCTTATAGGAATGAAGAAAGGGTGGATCACTTAGGGTGCATTCACACCAGGATAGTCCGCTAGACTCGGTCCGATTGGGGACTCTGTCAGTTGTAGGAGTGTGTGTCCATTTGGACCGAGATCGTGTTTTGGTCAAACGCGCCAAACCATTAGAACAATATATCCCCATTTTCACCAAAGACGGCGCTGCACTAGTATTTAGCAAAAGAGAGGAAAAGAAGAAAACGTGAAGAAGAGTCAAACATGGAGACGAAACTATCGATCTTTTGGGTTTTTTATTTTGTCTTTTGCAAGTATACTGCAGAAATATACTGCAACAATGACCACAGTATGAACAACAGACAAGGCAGAGGACTGTTAACGCGATCACTATGTATTTACCCACAATGCAATACCACGCCAAATGCAATAAGTGATTTTTGTTGTCGTGCACTTCCTGTATTTGGTCTGCTTGAAATGGGTCGAGACCTGCGTTCATAGGTGGACCAAGTCTGCTTCTTTGCAGAATTCATTTGGTGCATTCACATTTCCCCAAACAAAGCAGACTTTCCGAGCAAACGGACTAGGATTCGAATCAAAAAGGCTGATGTGATTGAGGCCTTAATTGTTTAATCTCCTGCTCCGGACTACTTACACCATGTGACATGTTTACACATGTATTACACAGAATACATGGTGCTAATTCAAAAACATATTTTTTTGTTTTTTTTACTCTTAAGGGTATGTTGCTCTTGTCATTAAACATGCTACCAACTCTCAACTTCCTACCATGTTTAAAAATTGGACTATTTGAACAAACAGTGAACTAAGCTGCCACACTATCTGTGGGAATGTTGTCATATTGGTTTTTAGAGATTACTTCTTGTATTTAACAAAATATATTTTTTAAACCCAAATCTTACTGAATCTTCAGAGAAACATTAATCAATCCTAAAACTGCTAGTCCAAAATCTCAAACACTATTTAGGAGCCAAAGGCAAACAGACATTACAGTGTTGTTCTCAAAGAAAACTTCAGTGAAAGACCCACGACTATGCCAGTAACAATAAAACTGTATATTATATGGCATGAGAGCATCATTCCTCATAAGATCTGGAGGTTTCTGGCTAAATTTTCTATTAGCGCAAATCCAGGGGAGCCTGGGGTAGTATTGATAAAAGTTGCAATCATAGAAGACAGTGAATTAAAGTGTGTCTCATTTCTTGTCACTGATATGGAAGCGAATTAAATAATTACATGGGGGGGACAAACATAAATATAAGGGCCGTCTGTGTCATTTTTACAGTGGTAATATTGGACTTAACTATCGTCCTATAGGATCAATAAAGTCAAAGTGCATCATTCATCAGTTTTCTGTGTGAAATTCCTGAAACATGCAAGAAGAAGTTAAAAAGAAAAATGTCACAGACACAAAAAATGAAGTAGGTTGTCCCTGGAGCAGCTTGGCAGGAAAGCCGCCCAAACTGTGAGACACGCAGAGCATCTGAATCAAGCCTTCACACCGGCGACTTCACGGGGGAGGATGACATCAGCTAGTCTTTAATGACTCAACAACACCAGGACCAGAATAAACAGACTGACAGTGTCCATCTCTACAGCAGCGACCATGTAGGAGCCGACTGACAGATGACAGACAGAACCTAGAATACGGTAAGTGTGTTTAACAGGATATTAAATCACACTGAAGGTAAATAAGATCAGCTTTCAGGGGATCTTTTCCAGTTTAGCCAGCTGTGGTATTTCACTTTTATACGCGCAATTTAAAAGAGGTGCATCATGTACTGGATGATAATTGTACTGGATTATAGTTGTACTGAAATATAGTTGTACTGGGTTATAGTTGAACTAGGTTATAGTTGAACTAGGTGATAGCTGTACTGGGTGATTGCTGTACTGAGTGATAGTTGTAATGGGTGATTGCTGTAATGGGTGATAGCTGTACTAGGCGATAGCTGTACTGGGTGATTGCTGTACTAGGTGATAGTTGTAATGGGTGATAGCTGTACTAGGTGATAGCTGTACTGGGTGATTGCTGTACTAGGTGATAGTTGTAATGGGTGATTGCTGTTCTGGGTGATAGCTGTACTAGGTGATAGCTGTAATGGGTGATAGCTGTACTAGGTGATAGCTGTACTGGGTGATTGCTGTACTAGGTGATAGTTGTAATGGGTGATAGCTGTACTAGGCGATAGCTGTACTGGGTGATAGCTGTACTAGGTGATAGTCGTAATGGGTAATAGTTGTACTAGGTGATAGCTGTACTGGGTGATAGCTGTACTGGGTGATAGCTGTACTAGGTGATAGCTGTACTGGGTGATAGCTGTACTAGGTGATAGCTGTACTAGGTGATAGCTGTACTGGGTGATAGCTGTACTAGGTGATAGCTGTACTGGGTGATAGCTGTACTAGGTGATAGCTGTACTGGGTGACAGCTGTACTGGGTAATAGCTGTACTAGGTGATAGCTGTACTGGGTGATAGCTGTACTAGGTGATAGTTGTAATGGGTGATTGCTGTTCTGGGTGATAGCTGTACTAGGTGATAGCTGTACTGGGTGATTGCTGTACTAGGTGATAGTTGTAATGGGTGATAGCTGTACTAGGCGATAGCTGTACTGGGTGATAGCTGTACTAGGTGATAGTCGTAATGGGTAATAGTTGTACTAGGTTATAGCTGTATTGGGTGATAGCTGTACTAGGTGATAGCTGTACTGGGTGATAGCTGTACTGGGTGATAGCTGTACTGGGTGATAGCTGTACTAGGTGATAGCTGTACTGGGTGATAGCTGTACTAGGTGATAGCTGTACTGGGTGACAGCTGTACTGGGTAATAGCTGTACTGAGTGATAGCTGTACTAGGTAATAGTTGAACTAGGTGATAGTTGAACTAGGTGCTAGCTGTGGTAGGTGATAGTTGTAATGGGTGATAGCTGTACTGGGTGATAGCTTAAAGCTGAACAACCAGACTCACCGGACGTCATTTTGCTGTGGAGGTTTCTTCTGCCCAACCAGGTTCACCGTTCTTGCTTGGATGGGCTTTTCTTCTCTGAAAGAGACGATTAGAGAAGCAAACTCAGTGTCTTAATGGTTTCGGATCCCCAGTTACAGAAAAAAAAAACTTCCATTTGGGTGTGAGACCACGCCTCCGCCACACTTCTGATCACCTGATAAATCTTCTTCCTGCTTCACCCACTCAGTTCTATCTGCCTCATCCTCTCTGCTCCACCCTCCCTTTCTTGTCCTCATAATTCCTACCTCATCCTTTCACCATCACCCCTGTCATCCATCCATCCCTTCTTCATCATTCGTCCATCCTCACCTCCCCAAATTCATTCATTTTTCTTCCTCTCTAACCCAAATATCCTTCTTTCCTTCATCAATCCTCATTCTTCCTCATCCATTCATCTCTACTTACATTCTCTTCCTCATCCATCCATCCATTCATCCATCCATTTTCTATACCTCTTTTCTTTTATCTATCCTCCACCTCCCTTATCAGTGATCCCCCCTCCTCTGTCATTCATCCATTCATCATCCATCCTTCCCTACTTCATCCAGTCATCCATCCTCACCTTTCTACATTTTTTCATCTTTCCTTTCTCTCTCACTTTTCACTCTCACATGCTCCCTTCCGTCATCCATCCTCACTCTTCCTCATCATTCATCATCCCTCCTTCATCCAACTTTGCATTCTCGACTTCCCACATTCACTCATCTTTTCTTCCTCACACTCCCCTTTCTCCCCATCCTTCCGCTATCCATTCATCCCTTCTTTCATCCAAGACATCCAGGCTGAGCTCAGACAGGTTTAATCATCCTGCAGAGCCTCAACCTGCTGTTGTTAACTTCCACAGACTCATAAGATCAATCCTGTCTCTTCTAACGTCAGTACTGAAGCCTGGCGTTTACATCTGGTTGCTTTGAATCACGTTCCCTCTCACTGAACTGTCACAGGATCCAGTTTTATGACAAAACAGAAGCCTCCAATCCAAACAAAACCAACAAAAACGTTCCTGGTTGCAGCGCTCAGGATGCCTTTAGGTTCAGATGACAGCAGGCCCTGGACAACAATGCCATGCTTCCAATATGTCCACTGACACGTTCACAGCGTGATTCAAAACCACCTCATCCATAAACATGAGCAGCGGGCTCTGATCAGTCTGATCACAGAGGGAACTCAAGAGAGAATTCCCTGCCAACACCCACGCTGTCTATTTTTATTGTCAACACTGTGGGTACCCCCCTCTCACTCATTATGACATTTTTGGCACATTAGAAATCGGGAAAGTTCCTGTAGCAACTGTTTAGGTAATTATACCAGGTTTAACATCCTTGGCTTACACGAGTGGCTTTGTTGCAGGAAGAGACTTATTAAGGCCACTTTTTCTAAAGTTTGATGTCTGAAACATTTTATAACTAATAGTACTACTCTACAGTCAGTGCTGAGTGTCATTTTGTGTGTTGGAGCATTTTTGTTGCTTCACCTTTAGTCCTGATGCACCCTTTATCAGCAAATATAACCATGGGAAACAGTGTCGGATATGGATGCTGTGCATTCATATAGTTTAGGTCAAACAGGCCACACATGGACAGTAAATGTGATTGTTTCCTGATGGCTGTGCTCGTTAATACTTTGTGAGTTCTTACAGAATTCATGCTCTATGAACTGAAAATAACTCAGATTGTTTCTAATTCCACAAAATCTCCCTCCACTGTCTGTAATAAATGCTGACCGCTTGGTTTCTGGTTTCACAGAGGAAGACTATCCGGCTCAACCGCAACAAAAGCACACATTTTTCTTTCAATATTTGTAGCTGTTAAGATGGGAAGTGTATCGCTGACTGATTATCCTGTTATTTGTTTCAGTTTTCCACTGTTGTAGCAATGGAATTAAAAGAAAGGTACAGAAGATTTGTTCACATATGTGGAGCGTATCCTCTCTCTATCTCTGCATTACAACCCACACTACCTTACTCCTGGTGCACTCAGCATGCATGCATTAGTCAACTAGTGCATCTTTTCAATGCAGATCCATTTGTGATCATACACACTCCCCACACATACTGGCAATCTCCAGCTAAACAATGAGTACAAACAGTGCAGAAGCCAATATAGGTTAAGACATGTATGTGCTGACGGCCTGCCTTATTTGCAGCTGCTACACTATGGCATGACTGAATCCACAGCGCTTTAATACATTACTTAAAATGATGCATAGCCACTTAGAGCCAGAGCTATATATTGGACATTTCCTTCTTTAGATGCAATGAATCGATCTTCCGTTCCAGTGCTGGGCCATCAGTCCGCACAGAGGGCTTAAAATAGAACAGGGACGTAGAGCTTGAGGAGCGCCTCGCTTAGGTGGGTCGTTCTATCTCTCTATCTGCTCGTCTATGCATGCAGCTTCCATGCAGACCATGCAGAAAATGTGTGGAAGGCATTGTTTTAACTTGATGCGTTTTCTGATCATGGAGCCAAAGTGAGGAGAAAGGGTCTAGTTGCTGCACCGGTCGCAGAGACAAATAAATCTGGAGACTTTTTCTTCCCTCTATATGTGTGGTGCATGCACAACGTGGATATGAGCTGCTTTTCATTAGAATAAGGTGCACTGACACCTTTTTCCCTCCCCTGCTAAGGCCTACTGTTTCTATAAAAGCCTGTGTGATGTCTGTTGCAAGCGTACTGGCCTACATAGAGTGCATAAGGCTGGGAAAGGCTCAACCGCACCCCAGAGCTGAGAACAGCAGCTGTTGAGATGGATGCTGCACAGATAAAAGCCAACAGGGTGCGTTTTTTGGTTTTTTTTTTTACTTTTCCTGTTCTCAGGGCCAGGCTTCACTTCGTACACACACTACTTGGAGGCATGTTGCGTGTGTGACAGGTGATAGTTTGTCCAGTGGTGAGCTGCGGTGACACACCCCTTCATTCCTCCTGAGTGTGTGAGTTTGACTACACCTGACCTGAAAAGTCACGGGCCTCTCGTTGGAGCTGAGCTGGATTTGAACCCTTTTATGCATGTTTCCTTCTACATAGAGCTGGAGCCTGTATGGGCCTGTGAGTCAGTGAGTTCTGTGTGGAGGTTGCAGCTGTGGAACACACACACACACACACACACACACACACACACACACACACACACACATGCGTGCTTGGTCAGATACAGTAGAAGTGCAGAGGTCCTGATGAGCATTTCATCCCTGAGAGAGAGATCTGAGGTGGGTGGACTTCTTCTTCAGAGTGGAATTAGCCCAGGCACACACACGCACACTCGTACACACACGTGCACGCGCGCACAAACACACACATATTCCTTCTCTTTTCCCTCTCTTACTTTAACATGGCCTCCTCCTTCGCCTCTTCCTCCCGTTGCCGAGCCAGCACAGCCATGATGATCTTCCTCTCGTCCTCTGTCAGATGGCTGAGGTCCGGCTCCGGGATGGCCGGGGCGACGGGTGGGCGCGGGCCGCCCCGAGGCCCCACCGAGGCGAACATCTTCCCTGTCACCACCACCTTTCTTCCTCTTCTCCTCCTCCCTCCCTCCTCCTCCTCCTCCTCCTCCTCCTCTCGCCTCGGTCGGGATCACGGATAGAAAACCCGCTGGCGGTGACCACGGATCACGACATGGCCCGGAGATGAAGCAGCGGTTGGAGCGACTGATGCGGAGTTCCCATGGCGGCGGCGGGGGGCACCCAGGGCGGCGGCGGCAGCGGCGCTGCTAGCTGCGGTTGTAGTAGTAAAAGAAGCGGCGTCTGTGGCCGAAACGCTTCGGTTCCTGGTTACCGTTTGCAGCCTCTCCTCCCTCTTGCTGCTCCGCTGTCTTCTCCCCCCACCCCCCTCCCACCGCCCACCCCTCCACCACCTCCGTTTTACGGGGAGCCCATATCTCCGGCGGTCAGTCGGGATGATGCCACACGGGAGGGGGATCTCGGTTCCGTCCTTCTGGCCAGGCAGAAAGGAGGGAGGGAGGGGGTGGTGGGTAGGGGGTGGGTGGGTAAGGGAGGGGAGGGGGGGTCTCCCTGAAGGCGTCCGGGGGTCTCCGTTTGGTAACGGTGCGCTGGCTTTATGGCTGCGGGGCGAGGCGGTAACTTCTTGTTTTCCAGCGCCGCCGCTGATGCTGATGCTGCTGTCAGGGAGACGGAACCGTCAATGGGACCGCAGCCCCTCAAGCGCGCTCACTTCTCGTGCCGCGGGAGCGCGCAGCCCTCATTTGAGAATGGGGGCTCCACTCACCGTTAAGATGCGCGCTCGTGACGATCCGCGGCACACATGGAAAATAAAAGGTTCCCTAACAGGTGCATTGTGGGTCTTACTCCAAAACAAGCCGTGAAATTACACCAAAACACTCATCTATGGATTTTTCCTTTTATCCATCCTGATGCTTGTTTTTATTAATCTGAGTCTGTTTGATCAACTGAATCGATTAATTTTTTCAAGAATGAATGAAGACATTCATTCATTCGTTCATTCATTCATTCATTCATTCATTCATTCATTCGTTATCAGTAAAAGTTGACTGTTATAATAATCTGTATTCATTTGAAAATGAAAAAGTGTTTGAGTGAGTTATTTCCCAGTTCAACCCTTCACATTCGCCCCTTGCAAATGATCAACTCATGGATTTTCTCCAAACACGGATAAATATAGTCCAGATGTATTAAGATATATTGGCTTCCAATATCACCGTCATGGACCCCAGAGTCCATTTGGACTATTTTAACTCACATGCAACAGGTTAGAACCGCCTCCCTGATATTGCCAAAATAGTGAAAATCCTGCCTCGGAGTAATGGAAAATACAGATTTATTTCTTCTAGATTGGACTGCTGAATTCCCTGATTATTGTTCTGTCTCAGAATAATTCTGTAAAGCCTCCAGTTGATTTTAAACACTGTAGCAAGAGTTCTGCTTAGAATAAGTGGGAGATTTTAGCAAAGATAGTGACACCGTCTTTACCTTTAAGATTCCCCAAAAACCTTATGCCTTGTCTGGGGTGGCCATTAGCCACCCCTTTACCTTTAAGATTTCCCAGAAACCTTATACCTCGTCTGGGGTGGCCATTAGCCACCCCTTTACCTTTAAGATTTCCCAGAAACCTTATACCTCGTCTGGGGTGGCCATTAGCCACCCCTTTACCTTTAAGAAAAGTAAGTAAAGTCAGTAAAGGGGTGGCTGTTAGCCTATTCATTCCTGTATCCATATATATTCCTGCTGCTTATTAAGCATCAACGTGTATCTGAAGAAAACAAAAACAATCGTTTGGTGTTGTTATTTTCTTTACTGCCATTTGATCATTATTAAAAATAAAAGGCTCAAATATGTGGTGAGATGTATAAAATGCACGTTTGATATGGATGAGGATGGAAATTAAATGATGTAACAATACAGAATGAATGAAAGTCTAAAGAACCATTTGTGGTGTGAAACCCTTTACAGTAAGAGTGTATGGACTCTCCTCCACCCCTCCTCCTCGCTACCACCAAGCGTTGCGTGTTAGAATGACGCGCATCCCCCTTTTTTCTCTTCCCTTCTAACCTCTCTCTCTCTCTCTCTCTCTCTGTATTCCTTCCCTCTTTCCGTTCACTCTGCTCATCTTCTCAGCAATCCTTAGCCCACACACACGTTGCTTCCTCAAGCTGAAAAATAATCTGAAGCAAACCTGAGGTTTACCACATAGACATGTAGGCTGGCATTTACAGTATGTCACCGTGCAACATCTTCATCGTAGCCTTCGTGGTCCTGCAGAGGGGTCCTGAAACGCTGCTGTTCAGATACAGATATCATGTGTGACAGCCGTCTAAATTTAGAAACACATATGTTGCAAAGGTCTATTTTTAGCCATTGGTCCAGATTTTCAAAGAGAAAGAAACGAAGGAATATCTACAACTTTTTTTAAACCTGGTATTGCATTCAGAATTTATTTATTTATTTATTTACTTATTTATTTATTTATGTATTTATTATACAGTTTACATTAGGATAGCCAGTCAGTTTCAGTATGTTAAAAGTATTTAAGATGATTTAAATCCATTTTAAAATAAATATAAAATGTTAGACTAAAATAACAAAGGTGGAAGTTTGGCTTGTATTTCAGCACCATGGTCAGCTCACTGAACAGCAACAGCTCTTTCCAGCTGGAGGTGGAAATGTTCATGGCATGTTTTCTGTTATTGCATGGCTGCATGCTTATTGGTAAGCATAGACTGGGATTTGGGGATTTATGTTGACTCTTAATGGTTCGCAAAAAGAAAGTTTGGTCATTTTGAACATCATTGAACATGTCACTGTTGCCTCCTGTACTAAAAGAAATAAACTACAATACAAAAAATTACATTTTGAAAACACATGTTTAACCTTTCGTCTGTTTTATAATAGTAACGTAGATCATTGCAAACACAACGCTTTAGTTTCAGTCTTAAAGACTGTTTATATCCTTCTCATAAACCTTAAATTTGTGTTTGGTCATTTATTTCTCCCTGTTGATAATAATAATTAATGTGGACTGTACATAGTTGGCAAGGCTTTTACCTTACCACAGTGACTTGTAAATTGATAGGATGGTGTCTCTGTGGAAGCAGTGGCAAAGCTAAACATGTCGGTGTCCCTCAAAAATCAACCAAAATCCCATTTTTTAGCCAGGAGTTGTCAAAGGTCAACCAGCGTGGTTGCATTTGTCACTCCCTGTCCAGCACACCCAAGGTGATGCCACAAGTGTTCCGCTGGGTTGAGGTCTGGACAGCAAGTCCTCTCCACTCCCAAAAACTGGAAGTATACTCTGTGATGATCCTCACTGGGGGAAAGCTGTGTCATCCTAGATTACCTGGAGATATGGAATAGCCGCTGGCACCAGAATCTTATTCTGATATGTGTGCCTATCAGACAGGTGCCGGTTGTACACCTGTGACTGACGCACCTGGCAGCTCTTGAATCTCAAGACAAGAATAATTTTCCAACGGGAAAA
The DNA here is from genome assembly GCF_933228915.1 of Telmatherina bonti. Classification (NCBI taxonomy): domain Eukaryota; kingdom Metazoa; phylum Chordata; class Actinopteri; order Atheriniformes; family Telmatherinidae; genus Telmatherina; species Telmatherina bonti. The sequence continues at coordinate 14,798,233 of NC_136629.1, forward strand.
TATTGCAGGGAATTCTGGCACATTTTGCAGACACACGTTTAACTTTGCTGCTAATTCAACAAAACCATTATCCTTCACAGTAATGTCATACCAAAGATAAAGGTAAGGAAAATATAATATAATATAATATAATATAATATAATATAATATAATATAATATAATATAATATAATATAATATAATATAATATAATATAATGTAATATAATATAATATAATATAATATAATGTAATATAATGTAATATAATATAATATAACACCACTTGGTATTATTAAAGGGGTAAGATAATCACCCAAAGGTAAATAGGTAATGGAAGCAGTTAAGTATTATGTGGCAGGCACACGATGTTGGCATCTACCGCATTGTAAACAATAGTTTATTCCATGCATACATACTGAGTTTGGACATGGAGTGCTGCTTAAGAAAACATGCTGAAATGCTGGAAGGGAAAGGAATTAACAAGGACGCACTAACCAGCGAGGCCAGAGAATGTGAAAGAGAAAATAAGCTTGATGAATAATGTGGACCCTTATTTAATTAAAACCAAAACATGGAGCAACATCATGGACAAACTACCACATACCATGGCGATGTCTTTGCCTCCCTGATCTGTAGTGTGAGTGCTTACACAGCAAAATCCGTTTAGAAACTACAGATCATTGGAAACTCATGTTCAATTTACAAACATTTGGGTGCAGCACCTGCATCTCTTTAAACCAGAAAATAAGACAAGTGAAGCTAATCTTGTGAGGATCTAGCTAGTTTATGGTAGCTGTTGCAGACATTGTTGTTGTTTTCAGTTTCCACTATTCTGTAACTGCACATACATCTCTGTACTGTCCAGCATAAGCATCTGCACATTGTTTTACGATACTTTCAAAATAAACATCATCACATGAACCGTGTGCGTTTTAATGTGTGTATTTTTATTTATTCATTTATTTATTCATTTATTTATTTATTTATTTATGTGTTTATTTATTTGTTTTAAAAAAGACAGAAGAAGATTCTTGAGTTTTGCCATGCAACGTGGGATTGGGGACAGGGGGTGTTCTGTGTATGTGTGTGAATGGTCATAGTCATGTCCATATATCTGTATTCCTTATTATTTTAATATATGTAAAGCACTTTGTGTTGCTGCATGTATGAAAGGTGCAATACAATACATTTTTATTTGATTTGATTTGATACACATCAATTGTCCAGACTTACATGTCAACATTTATAGATACATTGTTGTTCTGTCTTTTGGCACTATTTTAAAGCTTTGATAAGGACAATGTCCTCAAGTGGCCAAACTGGAAGTTAAATTTTACAATAAAATTTACTTTCAGTGTGGGACACAGTTTCATATTGTAGTGTTAAAAGCTACTCAGCATCATACTAAACTAACTGACACAGTTATGGGTGCATTTTCATTTTTTAGAACCAAGTAGAATAGTAACAAGCAGGGGTAAAATTAAACAGATCTGTCAGAGTTATTGCTCTAATATCATACGTACTGAGAAATAAACACAGGATCACAAACGTGCAAAATGTTACTGGAAGTTACCATGAATGCCAACATGTCAATTCCCAATCCCCTTGCCTTTTTTCTAGATTAGAAATAAAAAGGATAGAAATACAGATATGTTTTCAACAGTGCTGAAAAGAAGCTTGGTTTTTAAGTGAGTGTAGTGAAAAATAAAATATGATGAGCATAATGACAATGATATATATATATATATATATATATATATATATATATATATATATATATATATATATATATATATATATATATATATATAAATGAAAATTTTATGAAAATCATGACATTATTTTGTAATTCTGGTTCGATAGAAATAATTTTTTAAAAAGCAAACAAATAAGATAATTTATTACTTATTACATCCCTCATAAACTAATATTTTGTTGAACAATCCTTTAATGTTTCCGCTACAGTCAGGTGTTTTCTGTTCGTCTCAGTCAGACTTCTGCACCTGTTGACAGGTATTTTGTCCCACTGTTCAACAGAAAAGTGCTCTAATTTGTCCAGGACCGATTTGTTTGTTTAGTTTTTATTTTCTTTCTTCAACTCAATTAAATGAAAAAACAGTGACTTATATTACTAAATTATATTTTTGCAAATTTATAGTTATTGTTCCTTTTTTAAATCTCCAGTTATTTTAGTGACTGTTGCAAATTCAGCCTTTTCTTTAATGAAAGTGGATGAATACATATGATCACAACTGTATATACATATAAATTAGCCCTGATACGTAGTTTAATTGTGAAAGTGTGGTGTGACTTCCCGGAAGTGATGAAGCTCCATGCTAACTTTACCAGTCTTGGAGGGATTTTGCGGTAAGGTGGAAGCATTTTATCCGTTTGTGTTTACGTGCTGGTTTCACACTCGCTGTGATTTTTCGTATACTTTTCAATGTACCTCGTTAAATTC